>NW_012314871.1:0-2102 GCF_000151885.1 Dipodomys ordii | reverse complement strand
TAAGAAGGAGCTGGAGACGGAAAAGCAGCAGGAGAAGCTTAAAGAGCAGCAGAAGGAGAAGCAGGAGATACAGAAACAGGAGAAGCAGAAGTAGAAGAATCAGGAGAAGGACAAGAAGCAGAGCAGAAGGAGAAGCACAAACAGAAGGAGAAGCAGAAAGAGATGGAGGGGAAGCAGAAGAAGCAGAAGCAGGAGAAGCAGAAGCATAAGAATCCGAAGAAGCAGAAGCAGAACCTGAAGCAAAAGGAGAAGCAGGAGAAGCAGAAGAAGCAGAATCTGGAGAAGCAGAATGACAAGCTGAAGGAGAAGCAGAAGCAGAAAGAGAATCAAAAGCAGAAGGAGAAGCAGAAGAAACAGAAGAAGTAGAAGCAGTAGCAGTTGCAGCAGAAGCAGAAGGAGAAGCCGAAGGAAAAGCAGAAGAACAAGAAGGAGAAGGAGAAACAGAAGGAGAAGCAGAAGGAGAAGCAGAAAGAGAAGCAAGTAAAGCAGAAGAAGAAGAAGCAGAAGGAGAATCAGAAGGAGAAGCAGAAGAAGGAGAATGAGAAGCAGAAGCACAAGAAGATGCAGAAGGAGAAGCAGGAGAAGCAGAAGAAGCAGAAGCAGAAGGAGAAGCAGGAAAAGCAGAAGAAACAGAAGCAAAAGGAGAAGTAAAAGAAGGAGGAGGAGAAGGAGAAGCAGAAGCAGAAGAAGAAGCATAAGGACAAGCACAAGCAGAAGGAGATGCAGAAGGAGAAGCAGGAGAAGCAGAAGAAACAGAAGCTGAAGGAGAAGCAGAAGTAGGAGAAGGAGAAGGAGGAGAAACAGAAGCAGAAAGAGAAGCCGAAGCGGAATGAGAAGCAGAAAGAGAAGCAAGAGAAGCACAAGAAGCAGAAGCAGGAGAAGCCGAAAGAGAAGCAGAAGAAGCAGAAACAGAAGCAGAAGTAGAAGCAGAAGTAGAAGGAGAAGCAGCAGAAGAAGCAGAACCAGAAATTCAGGCAGGAGCAACAGAAGAAGCAGAAGCAGAAAGAGAAGCAAAAAGAGAAGCAGAAGGAGAAGTAGAAGAAGCAGCAGAAGGAGAAGCAGCAGAAGAAGCAGAAAAACAAGCAGGAGAAGCAGAAGCAGAAAGAGAAGTAGAAGCAGAAGAAGCAGAAGCAGAAGAAGAAGCAGTAGAAGCATAAGAAGCAGAAGCAGGAGAAGCAGAAGCAGAAGAACAAGAAGAAGCATAAGAAACAGAAGCAGAAGCAAAGGGAGAAACACAAGGAGGAAAAGGAGCAGCAGAAGGTGAAGCAGAAGGAGATGGAGAAGCAGAAAGAAAAGCAGAAACAGAAGGAGAAGAAGAAGGATTAGTTGGAGAATCAGAAGAAGCAGAAGCAGAAAGAGAAGCAGAACCAGAAGGAGAAGCAGAAGGAGGAAAAGGAGAAGGAGAAGGAGAAGGAAGGGCAGCAAAAGCAATAGGAGAAGCAGAAGGAGAAGCAGAAGCAGAATGAGAAGCAGAAAGAGAAGCAGTAGAAGCAGAAGAAGCAGGAAAAGCAGAAGCAGACGAAAGAGAAGAAGATGAAGAAGAAGAAGACGAAGAAGAAGAAGAAGAAGAAGCAGCATAAGGAGAAGCGTAAGGAGAAGCAGTAGAAGCAGAAGAAGCAGAATCAGGAGAAGCAGAAGCAGAAGGAGAAGCAAAAAGAGAAGCAGAAGGAGAAGTAGAAGAAGCAGCAGAAGGAGAAGCAGAAGAAGAAGCAGAAAAACAAGCAGGAGAAGCAGAAGCAGAAAGAGAATTAGAAGCAGAAGAAGCAGAAGCAGAAGAAGAAGCAGTAGAAGCATAAGAAGCAGAAGCAGAAGCAGAAGCAGAAGCAGAAGAAGAAGAAGAAGAAGAAGAAGAAGAAGAAGAAGAAGAAGAAGAAGAAGAAGAAGAAGAAGAAGAAGAAGAAGAAGAAGAAGAAGAAGACGAATAAGCAGAAGGAGAAGCATAAGGAGAAGCATAAGGAGAAGCAGAAGAAGCAGAATCAGGAGAAGCAGAAGCAGGAGAAGCAGAAGATAAAGAATAAGTAAAAGAAGCAGAAGCAGAAGGCAGTGGGGGAAGCAGTAGAATGAGAATGAGAAGGAGCAGCAGACGGAGAAGCAGAAGCAGA
>NW_012314870.1:0-2102 GCF_000151885.1 Dipodomys ordii | reverse complement strand
TAGTTCTCAAGGAAGGGCAGCAGAAGCAATAGGAGAAGCAGAAGGAGAAGCAGAAGCAGTTATGAGAAGCAGAAAGAGAAGCAGTAGAAGCAGAAGAAGCTGGAAAAGCAGAAGCAGAAGAAAGAGAAGAAGAAGAAGAAGAAGAAGAAGAAGAAGAAGAAGAAGAAGAAGAAGAAGAAGAAGAAGAAGAAGAAGAAGAAGAAGAAGAAGACGATAAAGAAGACGAAGGAGAAGACGAAGAAGAAGAAAAAGAAGAAGAAGAAGAAGCATAAGGAGAAACATAAGGAGAAGCAGTAGAAGCAGAAGCAGGAGAAGCAGAAGCAGAAGAAAAAGAATAAGCAGAAGAAGCAGAAGCAGAAGCAGGGGGAGAATCAGAAGAAGGATAAGGATAAGGAGCAGCAGAAGGAGAAGCAGAAGCAGAATGAGAAGCAGAAACAGAAGGAGAACAAGAAGGAGAAACAGGAGAATGAGAAGAAGCAGAAGTAGAAGCAGAAATAGAAGGAGAAGAAGGAGAAGCAGAAGTAGCATCAGAAGAAACAGAAGAAGAACAAGCAGAAGAAACAGAAGCAAAAGAAACAGAAGAAGGAGAAGAGCAGAAGCAGAAGCAGAAGGAGAAGCAGAAGCAGAAGGAGAAGCAGAAGAAGCAGAAGAAGCAGGAGAAGCTGAAGCAGAAGAAACACGCGAAGCCGAAGAAGCAGAATCATAATATGAAGTAGAAGGAGAAACAGAAGAAGCACAATCTGAAGCAGAAGCAGAAGAAACAGTAATAGTAGAATAAGCAGAAGCAGAAGCAGCAGGAGAAGCAGAAGAAGAAGACGGAGAAGGCGAGAGAGAAGGATAAGGAGTAGGAGAAGCAAAAGGATAAGCAGAATCAGAAAGAGACGCAGAAGGAAAAGCAGCACGAGAAGTAGAAGCAGTAGAAGCAGGAGAAACAGAAGACGCAGAAGCAGAATGAGAAGCAGAAGGAGAAATTGAAGCAGAAGCAGGAGAAGCAGAAGCAGAAGGAGAAGCAGAAGAAGGAGAAGGAGAAGCAGAAAGAGAAGCAGAACGAGAAGCAGGAGAAGGAGAAGCAGGAGAAGCAGAAGCAGAAGAAACAGAAGGAGAAGAAGCAGAAGCAGAAGCAGAAGCAGAAAGAGAAGGAAAAGCAGAAAGAGAAGCAGGAGAAGCAGAAGCAGAAGAAACAGAAGGAGAAGAAGCAGAAGCAGAAGAAGCCGAAGAAGCAGAAGCAGAACCTGAAGCAGAAGGAGAAACAGGAAAAGCAGAAGAAGCAGAATCTGGAGAAGCAGAAAGAGAAGCAGAAGGAGAAGTAGAAGAAGCAGCAGAAGGAGAAGTAGAAGAAGCAGCAGTGGGAGAAGCAGAAGAAGAAGCAGAAAAACAAGCAGGAGAAACGGAAGCAGAAAGAGAAGTAGAAGCAGAAGAAGTAGAAGCACAAGAAGAAGCAGTAGAAGCATAAGAAGCAGAAGCAGGAGAAGCAGAAGCAGAAGAACAAGAAGAAGATTAAGAAGCTGAAGCAGAAGCAGAGGGAGAAACAGAAGAAGGAGAAGGAGCAGCAGAAGGTGAAGCAGAAGGAGATGGAGAAGCAGAAAGAGAAGCAGAAACAGAAGGAGAAGAAGGATTAGTTGGAGATTCAGAAGAAGCAGAAGCAGAAAGAGAAGCAGAAGAAGGAGAAGGAGAAGCAGAAGCAGAGGAAAGGAAGGAGAAGCAGAAGAAGCAGTAGAAGCAGAAGCGGGAGAAGCAGAAGCAGAAGCAGAAGCAGAAGAAGAAGCTGAAGAAGAAGAAGAAGAAGAAGAAGAAGAAGAAGAACAAGAAGAAGAAGAAGAAGAAGAAGAAGAAGAAGAAGAAGAAGAAGATGAAGATGAAGAAGAAGATGAAGAAGAAGAAGAAGATGAAGGAGAAGAATATGATGATGACGAAGATGAATACGATGAAGATTATGATGATTATGATGAAGATTATGATTTTTTTTAATATGTTGGAGAAGGAGCGGATGGATGATCCTTATTCTTAAGGATAGCTTATTGATAAGGGATAAGAAGCTGTAGTCTGGAGAAGCAGAATCACATGAGACTGATGATCTTGGTTGAATCATAAGCTGGGACCTG
>NW_012314869.1:0-2102 GCF_000151885.1 Dipodomys ordii | reverse complement strand
CAGGAGAAGCAGAAAGAAGCAGAATCTGAAGAAGCAGAAGGAGAAGCAGAAGCAGAAATAGAAGCAAAAGCAAAAGTAGAAGCAGAAGAAACAGAAGAAGCAGAGGCAGTATCAGAAGAAGCAGAAGATTCAGAAGCAGAAGGAGAAGCAGAAGGATAAGCAGAAGAACTAGAAGGAGAAGGAGAAGGAGAAACAGGAGTAGAAGCAGAAAGAGAAGCAGAAGAAGGAGCAGTAGAAGGAAAAGCGGCAGGAGAAAAAGAAAGAGCAGCAGAAGGAGAAGCAGGAAATGCATAAACAGGAGAAGAACAAGCAGAAGAAACAGGAGAAGGACAAGAAGCAGAAGCAGAAGGAGAAGCAGAAAGAGAAGGAGGGGAAGCAAAAGAAGCAGAAGCAGGAGAAGCAGAAGCATAAGAATCCGAAGAAGCAGAAGCAGAACCTGAAGCAGAAGGAGAAGCAGGAGAAGCAGAAGAATCAGAATCTGGAGAAGCAGAATGAGAAGCAGAAGGAGAAGCAGAAGCAGAAAGAGAATCAAAAGCAGAAGGAGAAGCAGAAGAAACAGAAGAAGTAGAAGCAGTAGCAGTTGTAGCAGAAGCAGTAGGAAAAGCAGAAGGAAAAGCAGAATAACAAGAAGGAGAAGGAGAAACAGAAGGAGAAGCAGAAGGAGAAGCAGAAAGAGAAGCAGGTAAAGCAGAAGAAGAAGCAGAAGGACAATCAGAAGGAGAAGCAGAAGAAGGAGAAGGAGAATCAGAAGCAGAAGAAGATGCAGAAGGAGAAGCAGAAGAAGCAGAAGCAGAAGGAGAAGCAGGAAAAGCAGAAGAAGCAGAAGCAAAAGGTGAAGCAAAAGAAGGAGAAGGAGAAGCAGAGGCAGAAGAAGCATAAGGACAAGCACAAGCAGAAGGAGATGCAGAAGGAGAAGCAGGAGAAGCAGAAGAAGCAGAAGCTGAAAGAGAAGCAGAAGTAAGAGAAGGAAAAGGAGGAGAAGCAGAAACAGAAGGAGAAGCAGAAGCAGAATGAGAAGCAGAAAGAGAAGCAGGAGGAGGTCAAGAAGCAGAAGCAGGAGAAGCCGAAAGAGAAAATGCAGAAACAGAAGCAGAAGGAGAAGCAGAAGCAGAAGGAGAAGCAGCAGAAGAAGTAGAACCAGAAATTCAGGCAGCAGAAACAGAAGAAGCAGAAGCAGAAGGAGAAGCAAAAAGAGAAGCAGAAGGGGAAGTAGAAAAAACAGCAGAAGAAGCAGAAAAACAAGCAGGAGAAGCAGAAGCAGGAAGAGAAGTAGAGGCAGAAGAAGCAAAAGAAGAAGAAGAAGAAGCAGTAGAAGCATAAGAAGCAGAAGCAGGAGAACCAGAAGCAGAAGAAAAAGAAGCATAAGAAGCAGAAGCAGAGGGAGAAACAGAAAAAGGAGAAGGAGCAGCAGAAGGTGAAGCAGAAGGAGATGGAGAAGCAGAAAGAGAAGCAGAAATAGAAGGAGAAGAAGAAGGAGAAGTTGGAGAATCAGAAGAAGCAGAAGCAGAAAGAGAAGCAGAAGAAGGAGAAGGAGAAGCAGAAGGAGAAGGACAAGCAGGAGAAGCAGAAGAAGCAGAAGCGGGAGAAGCAGAAGAAGAAGAAACAGAAGAAAGAGAAGGAGCAGAAGGAGAAGCAGATGCAGAAGGAGAAGCAGAAAGAGAAGCAGAAGAAGCAGAAGAAGCAGTAGCAGGAGAAGCAGAAGTAGAAGAAACAGAAGAAGCCGAAGAATCAGAAGGAGAACCTGAAGCAGAAGGAGAAGCAGAAGCAGCAGAACCTGGAAAAGCAGAAGCAGAAGAAACAGAACAAGCAGAAGAAGCAGAAGCAGAACGAGAAGCAGAAGAAGAACAAGGAGAAAGAGAAGGATTAGGAGTAGGAGGAGCAGAAGCAGAATAAGAAGCAGAAAGAGAAGCAGAAGGAGAAGCAGAAGGAGAAACAGAAGAAGCAGAAGCAGGAGAAGCAGAAGCAGAATGAGAAGCACAAGAAGGAGAAATTGAAGGAGAAGGAGAATGAGACGGAGAAGCAGAAGGAGAAGTAGGAGAAGCAGAAGAAGAAGAAGCAGGAGAAGCAGAAACAGAAGAAACAGAAGGAGAAGAGCAGAAGCA
>NW_012314868.1:0-2102 GCF_000151885.1 Dipodomys ordii | reverse complement strand
GTGTCCTGCTGTGTTCCCGCTATGTCCCAAGCTGTGTCCCGCTGTGTCCCGCTGTGTGCCCCGCTGTGTCCCACTATGTTCCCGCAGTGTCCCCGCTGTGTCCCCGCTGTGTCCTCGCTGTGTTCCCTGCTGTGTCCCGCTGTGTCCCCCGCTGTGTCCCGCTGTGTCTACTGCTGTGTCCCCACTGTGTCCCGCTGTGTCTCGCTGTGTCCCGCTGTGTCCTCGCTGTTTCCCACGCTGTGTTCTGCTGTGTGCTCGCTGTGTCCTCGTTGTGTCCCTTTGTGTCCCCATCTGCGTACCCGGCTGTGTCCTGCTGTGTCCCCGCTGTATCGACGTTGTATCCCACTTGGTCCCGCTGTGTCCTCGCTGTGTTCCCCGCTGTGTCCTGCTGTTTACCCCTCTGTGTCCCCCGCTGTGTCCCGCTGTGTCCCGCAGTGTACTGTTGTGTCCCCCGCTGAGTCCCGCTGTATCCCCGCTGTGACCGAATGTGTCTTCGCTGTTTCCCACGCTGTGTTCTGCTGTGTCCTCGCTGTGTCCCCCGCTGTGTCCCGCTGTGTCTCTGCTGTATCGACGCTGTGTCCCGCTTGGTCCCGCTGTGTCCCCCCTGTGTCCCCCGCTGTGTCCCACTGTCCCGCTGTTTCCCCCGCTGTGTCCCTATGTGTCCCACGCTTTGACCCCCTGTGTCCCCGCGGTTTCCCCGCTGTGTCCCGCTGTTTGCCACTGTGTTCTGTGGTGTCCCGCTGTGTCCCCCGCTGTGTCCTGCTGGGTCCCGCTGTGTCCCCGCTGTGTCCGGCTGTGTGCCCCGCTGGGTCCCGCTGGGTCCTGCTGGGTCCCCCGCTGTGTATCGCTGTGTCCCCGCAGGTTCACCGCTGTTTCACGCTGTGTCCTGCTGTGTTCCGTGGTGTCCTGCTTTGTCCCCCGCTGTGTCCCGCTGTGTCCACTGCTGGGTCCCCGCTGGGTCCCGCTGTGTCTCGCTGTTTCCCGCTGTGTCCTCGCATTGTCCCATGCTGTTTTCCGCTGTGTCCTCCCTGTGTCCCCCGCTGTGCCCCTCAGTGTCCCGCTGTGTCCCGCTGTGTCCTCGCTGTGTCCCACTGTGTTCCCCCTGTTTCCCCGCTGGGTCCTGCTGTGTCCCCGCAGTGTCCCCGCTGTGTCCCGCTGTGTCCCACTGTGTCATGTGGTGTCCCGCTTTGTCCCCCGCTATGTCCACTGCTGAGTCCCCTCTGTGTCCCCGCTGTGTCCCGCTGTGTACCCCGGTGTGTCCCGCTGTGTCCCCCGCTGTGTCCCTCGCTGTGTCCCATTCTGTGTCCCGCTGTGTCATCCGCTGTGTCCTTGTTGTGTCCCTGCTGGGACCCGCTGTGTCACCGCTGTGTCCCGCTGTGTCCCCGCTCTATAGACGCTGTGTCCCGCTGTGTCCCCCGCTGTGTCCCGTTGTGTCCCCAGCTGTGTACCCCACTGTGTCCCGCTGTGTCCCCGCTGTATCGACGCTGTGTCCCGCTGGGTCCCGCTGTGTCCTCCCTGTGTTCCCCACTTTGTCCCGCTATGTAACCCTCTGTGTCCCTCGCTGTGACCTGCTGTGTCCCGCTGTGTACTGCTGTGTCCCCCGCTGTGTCCCACTGTGTCCCCGCTGTGTCCCAATGTGTCCACGCTGTGTCCCGTGCTGCATCCCGCTGGGTCCCCCCTGTTTCCCCCGCTGTGTCCCGCTGTGTCCGGCTGTGTCCCCCGCTGTGTCCCCCGCTGTGTCCCCCGCAGTGTCAGGGCTTTGTCCCGCTGTGTCCTCGCTGTGTCCCCTGCTGTCTCCCGCTCTGTACCCCGCTGTGTCTCAAGCTTTGTCCCCGCTGTGTCCCACTGTGTCCCGCTGTGTCCCGCTGTGCCCCCACTGTGTCCCGTTGTGTTCACAGCTGTGTACCACGCTGTGTAACGCTGTGTCCCCGCTGTATCGTTGCTGTGTACTGCTGGGTCCCGCTGTGTCCTCGCTGTGTTCCCCGCTGGGTCCCGCTGGGTCCCCCTGTGTCGCCCGCTGTGTCCCACTGTGTCCCGCTGTGTCCCCCGCTGTGTCCTCCGCTGTGTCCCTATGTGTCCCAAGCTTTGTCCCCCTGTGTCCC
>NW_012314867.1:0-2102 GCF_000151885.1 Dipodomys ordii | reverse complement strand
TCACAGAGGGGTACACAGCGGGACACAGCGGGGAACACAGCGAGGACACAGCGGGACACAGCGGGACACAGCGTCGATACAGCGGGTACACAGCATTACACAGCGTGTTACACAGCTGTGGACACCACGGGACACAGTGGGGACACAGCGGGACACAGCGGGACACAGTGGGACAAAGCAAGGACAAATCGTGAGACACAGCGAGGGACAGAGCGGGAGACAGCGGGGGACACAGCGACGACACAGCAGGGCACAGCGGGACACAGCAGGGACAGAGCGGGACACAGCGGGACACAGCGGGGGAGGCACCGAGGACACAGCGGGACAATGAGGGGGACACAGCGGTGAAACAGCTGGACACAACGGAGTACATAGCGGGACACAGCGCGCACACAGGGGGACACAGCGGGACACAGCAGGGACAGAGCGGGACAGAGCGGAACACAGTGGGACACAGCGGGGGACACAGCGGTACCCAGCGGGGGACCCAGCTAGGACAAAGTGGGACACAGCTGGGGACACAGCGAGGACACAGCGGGGGACACAGCGGGACACAGCGAGGAACAGCGTAGATACTGCGGGGACACAGCGTTACACAGCGTGGTACACAGCTGTGGACACAACGGGACACAGTGTGGGCACAGCGGGACACAGCGGGACACAGTGGGACACAGTGGGGACAAAGCGTGAGACACAGCGTGGGACAGAGTGGGAGACAGCGGGGGACACAGCGGGGACACAGCGGGGACTCAGAGGTGTCACAGCGGGATACACAGTTGTGGACACAACGGGACACAGTGTGGGCACAGCGGGACACAGCGGGACAGAGTGGGACACAGAAGGGATAAAGCGTGAGACACAGCGGGGGACAGAGCAGGAGACAGCGGGGGACACAGCGTGGACACAGCGGGACACAGCGGGACACAGCGGGGGACACAGCTAGGACACAGCGGGGCACAGCGGGACACAGTGGGGAAACAAAGGGGACTCAGCGGGGGAAACAGCGGGGGAAAAAGCGGGACACCATGGGACACAGTGTGACACAGCAGGACACAGAGGGAACACTGCGTCGACACAGCGGGACAAAGCGGGGGACACAGCGGGACACAGCGGGACACAGCGGGGCACACAGCGGGGGACAGTGGAGACAAAGAGAGGACACAGCGGGACACAGCGGTGACACAGCTGGACACAACGGAGTACACAGCGGGACACAGCGGGCACAAACCGGGGACAGAGCGGGACACAGCTGGACACAGCGGGACATAGCGGGGGACACAGCGGGACACAGAGGGGGACACACCGTGAGACACAGCGAGACACATCAGAGACAAAGCTATACACAGCGGGGTACATAGAGGGACACAGCGGGAAAACAGCGGGGGACACAGCGGGACACAGCGGGGAACACAGCAAGGACACAGCGGGACACAGCGGGACACAGCGTCGATACAGCGAGGACACAGTGGGACACAGCGGGGTACACAGCTGGGGACACAACGGGACACAGCGGGGGACACATTGAGGACACAGCAGGACACAGTTGGGGACACAGGGGGGACACAGCGGGACACAGCGGGGGACACAGTGAGTACACATTTGGACACAGCGGGGACACAGCGGGACTCAGCGGGGGACACAGCAGTACACATCGGGACACAGCGGGACACAGCGGCGGACACAGAGGGGTACACAGCGGGACACAGCGAGGACACAGCGGGACCCAGCGGGACACAGCGTCATTACAACGGGGACACAGCGGGACAGACTGGGGTACACAGCTGGGGACACAACGGGGCACAGCGGGGGACACAGCGAGGACACAGTGGGACACAGCGGGACACAGCGGGGACATTGCGGGAACATAGCGGGACACAGCGGGGAACACAGCGGGACACAGCAGGACACAGCTTGTGACCCACCGGGGACACAGCGGGACACAGCGGGGGACACAGCTAGGACACAGCGGGACACAGCGGGACACAGTGGGGACACAAAGGGGACTCAGAGGGGGAAACAGCGGGGAAAAAAGCGGGACACCATGGGACACAGTGTGACACAGCAGGACACAGAGGGAACACTGCGTCGACACAGCAGGACAA
>NW_012314866.1:0-2102 GCF_000151885.1 Dipodomys ordii | reverse complement strand
CAGTAGCAGAAGAACCAGAAGATGCAGAAGCAGAAGTGAGAAGCAGAAGCAGTAGTAGAAGCAGAAGAAGGAGAAGCAGAAGGAGAAGCATAAAGAGAAACAGAAGGAGAAGCAGGAGAAGCAGAAGCAGGAGAAGCAGAATCAGAAGAAATAGAAGAAGGAGAAGAAGCAGAAGCAGAAAGAGAAGCAGAAACAGAAGGAGAAGCAGAAAAAGAAGCCGAAGAAGCCGAAGAAGCAAAAGCAGAACCTAAAGCAGAAGGAGAAGTAGAAGCAGAAGGAGAAGCAGAAAGAGAAGCAGAAGAAGCAGTAGCAGGAGAAGCAGAAGCAGAACAAACAGAAGAAGCCCAAGAAGCAGAAGGAGAACCTGAAGCAGAAGGACAAGCAGAAGCAGCAGAAGCTGGAAAAGCAGAAGCAGAAGAAACAAAACAAGGAGAAGAAGCAGAAGCAGAACGAGAAGCAGAAGAAGAAGAAGTAGAAAGAGAAGGATTAGGAGTAGGAGGAGCAGAAGGAGAATCAGAAGCAGAAAGAGAAGCAGAAAGAGAAGCAGAAGGAGAAGCAGAAGAAGCAGAAGTAGGAGAAGTAGAAGGAGAAGTAGAAGCAGAATGAGAAGCACAAGAAGGAGAAATTGAAGGAGAAGGAGAATGAGACGGAGAAGCAGAAGGAGAAGTAGGAGAAGCAGAAGAAGAAGAAGCAGGAGAAGCAGAAGCAGAAGAAACAGAAGAAGGAGAAGAGCAGAAACAGAAGCAGAAGGAGAAACAGAAGAAGCAGAAGCTGAAGCAGAAGAAGAAGAAACAGAAAAAGAGGAAGAAGCAGAAGAAGAAGCAGCAAGAGAAGCAGAAGAAGAAGAAGGAGAAGGAGAAAGAGAAGGATTAGGAGTAGGAGAAAGAGAAGGATAAGCAGAAGCAGGAAGAGAAGGAGAAGGAGAAGCAGGAAAAGCAGAAGAAGCAGAAGCAGGAGAAGCAGAAGCAGAATGAAAAGCAGAAGAAGGAGAGATTGAAACAGAAGAAGATGCAGAAGGAGAAGCAGAAGCAGTAGTAGAAGCAGAAGAAGGAGAAGCAGAAGGAGAAGCATAAAGAGAAACAGAAGAGAAGCAGGAGAAGCAGAAGCAGGAGAAGCAGAAGCAGAAGAAATAGAAGAAGGAGAGAAGCAGAAGCAGAAAGAGAAGCAGAAACAGAAGGAGAAGCAGAAATAGAAGCAGAAGAAGCCGAAGAAGCAAAAGGAGAACCTGAAGCAGAAGGAGAAGCTTGAGAAGCAGAAGAAGAAGAATCTGGAGAAGAAGAAGGAGAACCAGAAGGAGAAGCAGAAAGAGAAGCAAAAGCAGAAGGAGAAGCAGAAGAAACAGAAGAAGCAGAAGCAGTAGCAGAAAAAGCTGAAGATGCAGAAGCAGAAAGAGAAGCAGAAGGAATAGCAGAAGAACAAGAAGGAGAAACAGAAGGAGAAGCGGAAGGACAAGCAGAAGGAGAAGCAGGAAAAGAAGAAGAAGCAGAAGCAGACGGAGAAGCAGAAGAAGGAGAAGGAGAAGCAGAAGCAGAAGAAGAAGCAGAAGGAAAAGCACAAGCAGAAGGAGATGCAGAAGGAGAAGCAGGAGAAGCAGAAGAAACAGAAGCAGAAGGAGAAGAAGAAGGAGAAGAAGCAGAATCAGAAGAAGCAGAAGCAGAAATAGAAAGAGAAGCCGACGAAGAGAAGCAGAACGAGAAGCAGGAGAAGCAGAAGAAGCAGAAGCGGGAGAAGCAGAAGAAGAAGAAACAGAAGAAGGAGAAGGAGCAGAAGGAGAAGCAGAAAGAGAAGCAGGAAAAGCAGAAGAAGCAGAAGCTGGAAAAGCAGAAGCAGAAGAAACAGAACAAGCAGAAGAAGCAGAAGCAGGACGAGAAGCAGAAGAAGAAGAAGGAGAAAGAGAAGGATTAGGAGTAGGAGGAGCAGAAGAAGAAGAATCTGGAGAAGAAGAAGGAGAACCAGAAGGAGAAGCAGAAGCAGAAAGAGAAGCAAAAGCAGAAGGAGAAGCAGAAGAAACAGAAGAAGCAGAAGCAGTAGCAGAGAGCTGAAGATGCAGAAGCAGAAAGAGAAGCAGACGAATAACAGAAGAACAAGAAGGAGAAACAGAA
>NW_012314865.1:0-2102 GCF_000151885.1 Dipodomys ordii | reverse complement strand
AGCCGGGGACACAGCAGGACACAGCGGGGGACACAGTTGGGACACAGTGGGGACACAGCGGGACACAGCGGGACACATCGGGGGACACAGCAGGACACTGCGTGGTACACAGCGGTACACAGCGGGACACAAAGGAACACAGCAGGGACACAGAGGGGCACACAGCGGGACACAAAGGGGGACACAGCCGTGGACACAGAGCCGCACACAGCGGGAGAGAGTGGAACACAGCAGGGACACAGCGGGGACACAGCGGGACATAGCGGGGACAAAGCGAGGACAGAGCGGGACACAGAGGTACACAGCGAGGGACACAGCCGGGGACAGTGGGGACAAACCGGGGAACAACGGGGACTCAGCGGGACACAGCTGGGACACAGCGGGGACACAGCGGCACACAGCGGGGGACAAATCGGGACACAGCAGGGGACACAGCGGGGGACAGCGGGGACACAGAGGCGGACAGCGGAACAAAGCGGGGGACACAGTGGCTGACACAGCGGGTGACACAGTGGGACACAGCGGGGTACACAGTGGAACACAGCGAGGACACAGCAGGACACAGCAGCACACAGCGGGAACTCAGTGGGTGATACAGTGGGGAACTCAGCCGGTGACACAGCGGGACACAGCGGGACACAGTGGGGACACAGCGGGACACAGCGGTGGACACAGAGGCCGACAAAGCAGGACACAGCGGGAAACAGCGGGAAACAGCAGGACACAGCGGGGAACACACCGGGACACGGAGGGGGTCACAGCAAGGACACAGCAGAACACAGGAGGACACAGCGGGGACACAGCGGGGACACAGTGGGGGACACAGTGGGACAGATCGGGGTATACAGCGAGGACACAGCGGGGACATAGGGGGACACTGCGGAACACAGTGGAACACAGCGGGGAAACAGAGGGACATAGCAGTTACACAACGAGGAAACACCAGGGACACAGTGGGACACAGCGCGGACACAGCGGGGACACAGCGGGACCCAGTGGGGGACACAGCAGGGGACAGCGGGGCCACACATGCGGACAGCGGGGACACAACGGGACACAGCGAGGGACATCGGGGACACAGCGGGGCAAAGCGGGACACAGCGGGTCACAGCGGGGACACAGTGGGGGACAAAGCGAGGACACAGCGGGACACAGAGGGATACACAGAGAGGACACAGCGTGACACATGGGGACACAGCGGGACACAGCGGGTGACCCAGCGAGGACACAGCGGGACACAAATGGGGACACAGCAAGGACACAGCGGTACACAGCGGGAAAGAGCGGGACACAGCTGGGGACACACCCGGGGACACAGCGGGACACAGCAGGGGACACAGCGGGGACACACAGGGGACAGTAGGCACACAGCGGGACACAGTGGAACACAGCAGGACACAGAGGGACACAGCCGGGAACACAGCGGGGACACAGCGGGACGCAGCGGGACACAGTGGGAGACACAGTGGGGGACACAGCGAAGACACAGCGGACACAGAAGGACACACAGCGAGGACACAGCGTGACACATGGGAACACAGCGGGACACAGCGGGGACACAGCGGGGACCCTGCGGGACCCAGCGGGGGACAAAGCCGAGAACAGCGGGGACACAATGGGACACAGCGTGGGACATGAGGGACACAGCGGGACAAAGCGGGACACAGCGGGACACAGCGGGGAAAAAGCAGGGACACAGCGGGCTACAGCGGGGAAACAGTGGGGGACACAGCGGAGGACTCAGCGGGATACAGAAGGACACAGCGAGGACACAGCGGGGACATAGGGTGACACTGCGGGACACAGTGGGACACAGCGGGGACACAGAGGGACATAGAGGTTACACAGCCAGGACATACCAGGGACACAGCGGAACACAGCGGGGACACAGCGGGGACACAGCGGGAACCAGCGGGACTCATCGGGGACACAGCGGGGACACAGCGGGACACAGCAGGGGACACAGAGGCGGACACAGCTTGACACTGCGGGACACAGCGTGTAGACAGCGGGACACAGCGGGGACACAGCGAGGACACAGGGGGACACAGCGGGGACACAGCATGGACACAGTGGGTCAAAGTGGTGGAAATAGTGGGGGA
>NW_012314864.1:0-2102 GCF_000151885.1 Dipodomys ordii | reverse complement strand
GTCCCGCTGTGTCCCGCTGTGTCCTCGCTGTGTCGCCTGCTGTGTCCCCGCTTTTTCCTTCTGTGTCCCCGCTGTGTCGAACTGTGTCCCCGCTGTCCCCCGCTGTGTCCATGCTGTCCCACACTATGTCCCCGCTATGTCCCCGCTGTGTCCTGCTGTGTCCCCGCTGTCCCCCGCTGTGTCCACGCTGTGTCCCACTGTGTCCCCCTCTATGTCCTTGCTATGTCCCGCTGTTTCCCGCTGTGTCTCCGCTGTGTCCCCAGCTGTGTCCCACTGTGTCCCCACTGTGTCCCGCTGTGTCCTCGCTGTGTCCCCTGCTGTGTCCCCGCTGTGTCGCGCTGTGTCCCGCTGTGTCCCCTGCTGTATCCCACTGTGTCCCCCGCTGTGTCTCCGCTGTGTCCCCACTTTTTCCTCCTTTGTCCCCGATGTGTCCCCCTGTGTCCCCGCTGTGTCTCGCTGTGTCCCCGCTGTCCCCCACTGTGTCCACGCTGTGTCCTGCTGTGTACTCGCTGTATCCCCCGCTGTGTCCCGCTGTGTCCCCTGCTGGGTCCTCCGCTATGTCCTGCTGTGTCCCTGCTCTGTCTTGGCTGTGTCCCGCTGTGACACCGCAATGTCCTTGCTGTGTCCTGCTGTGTTGTGTCCCCTGCTGTGTCCCCCGCTGTCTCACACTGTGTCCACGCTGTGTCCTGCTGTGTCCTCACTGTGTCCCACTGTGTCCTCGCTGTGTCCCCGCTGTGTCCCGCTGTGTCCCGCTGGGTCCCCGCTGTGTCCCGCTGTGTCCCCCGCTGTATCCCCTGCTATGTCCTCCGCTGTGTCCTGCTGTGTCCCTGCTCTGTCCCGGCTGTGTCCCGCTGTGACCCCGCTATGTACTTGCTGTGTCCTGCTGTGTCCCTGCTGTGTCCCCCGCTGTCCCACACTGTGTCCATGCTGTGTCCTGCTGTGTCCTCACTGTGTCCCACTGTGTCCTCGCTGTGTCATCGCTGTGTCCCGCTGGGTCCCGCTGGGTCCCCGCTGTGTCCCGCTGCGTCCCGCTGTGTCCCCCGCTGTATCCCCTGCTATGTCCTCCACTGTGTCCTGCTGTGTCCCTGCTCTGTCCCGGCTGTGTCCCGCTGTGACCCCGCTATGTCCTTGCTGTGTCCCGCTGTGTCCCCGCTGTGTCCCCCGCTGTCCCCCGCTGTGTCCATGCTGTGTCCTGCTGTGTCCTCGCTGTGTCCCCTGCTGTGTCCCGCTGTGTCCACTGTTGTGTCTCCCGCTGTGTCCCGCTGTGTCCCACTGTGTCCTTGCTGTGTCCCCGCTGTGTCCCGCTGTGTCCCGCTGTGTCCCGCTGTGTCCCCGCTGTGTCCCCCCGCTGTGTCCCGCTGTGTCCCTCTGTGTTCTCTGCTTGGTCCCGCTGTGTCCCCGCTGTGTTTCCCACTGTGTCCCGCTGTATACCCCTCTGTGACCCCCGCTGTGTCCCGCTGTGTTCCCCGCTGTGTTCCTGATGTGTCCCCGCTGTGTCCCGCTGTGTACTGCTATGTCCCCCGCTTAGTCCCGCTGTGTCCTGTCTGTGTCCCCATGTGTCCTCGCTGTGTCCCCATCTGTGTCTCGCTGTGTCTCTCCTGTGTCCCCCGCTGTGTCCCGCTGTGTCCGTGCAGGGTCACTGCTGTTTCCCGCTGTGTCCCGCTGTGTTCCGTGGTGTCCCGCTTTGTCCCCCGCTGTGTCCCCCGCTGAGTGCCCGCTGTGTCCCCGCTGTGTCAAGCTGTGTCCTCGCTGTGTCCCCCGCTGTCTCCCGCTCTGTCCCACACTGTGTCTCATGCTTTGTCTCTGCTGTGTCCCACTGTGTCCCGCTGTGTCCCGCTGTGTCCCCCACTGTGACCCTTTGTGTCCCCAGCTGTGTACCCCGCTGTGTCCCGCTGTGTCCCGCTGTGTCCTCGCTGTGTTTCATGCTGTGTTTCGCTGTGTCCCCCGCTGTGTCCCGCTGAGTCCCGCTGTGTACTGCTGTGTCCCCCGCTGAGTCCTAGCTGTGTCCCGCTGTGTCCCACTGTGTCCCCGCTGTGTCCCCGCTGTGTCCGCTGTGTCCACTGCATGTCCCGCTGTGTCCGCTGTTTCAGCTGTGTCCGCTG
>NW_012314863.1:0-2102 GCF_000151885.1 Dipodomys ordii | reverse complement strand
GCTGTGCCCCGAAAGAGTCCCGCTGTGTCCCGTTGTGTCCCGCTGGGTCCCCCGCTGTGTCCCGGGGTGTCCCCCGCTGTGCCCCGCAGTGTCCCGCTGTGTCCCGCTCTGTCCTCCACTGTGTCCCCCGCTGAGTCCTCTATGTGTCGCCACTGTGTCCCGCTGTGTCCTCGCTGTGTCCCCTGCTGTCTCCCGCTTTGTCCCACACTGTGTCCTGCTGTGTCCCGCTGTGTCCTCGCTGTGTCCCCCACTGTGTCCTGCTGTGTTCCCGCTGTGTCCCAAGCTGTGTCCCGCTGTGTCCCGCTGTGTGCCCCGCTGTGTCCCACTATGTTCCCGCAGTGTCCCCGCTGTGTCCCCACTGTGTCCTCGCTGTGTTCCCCGCTGTGTCCCGCTGTGTCACCCGCTGTGTCTCGCTGTGTCTACTTCTGTGTCCCCACTGTGTCCCGCTGTGTCTCGCTGTGTCCCGCTGTGTCCTCGCTGTTTCCCACGCTGTGTTCTGCTGTGTCCTCGCTGTGTCCCCCGCTGTGTCCCGCTGTGTCCCACTGTGTCCTCGCTGTGTCCCCCTCTGTGTCCCGCTGTGTCCTCCGCCGTGTCCGGCTGTGTCCCGCTGTGTCCCGCTGTGTCCCGCTGTGTCCCGCTTTGTACCCCACTGTGTCCCGCTGTGTCCCCGCAGTGACCCCTCTGTGTCCCGCTGTGTCCCACTGTGTCCCTTGGTGTCCCGCTTTGTCCCCCGCTGTGTCCCTGACTGAGTCTCGCTGTGTCCCCACTGTGTCCTCTCTGTGTCCCCCGCTGTGTCCTGCTATGTTCCCCGCTGTGTCCCGCAGTATCCCCCGCTGAATCGACACTGTCCCGCTGGGTCCTGCTGTGTCCTCTCTGTGTTCCCCACTGTGTCCCGCTGTGTCCCCCGCTGTGTCCCGCAGTATCCCCCGCTGAATCCACATGTGTCACCACTGTGTCCCTCTGTGTCCCCGCTCTATCGACGCTGTGTCCGGCTGGGTCCCGCTGTGTCCTCTCTTTGTTCTCTGCTGTGTCCCGCTGTGTCCCCCGCTGTGTCTCTCGCTGTGTCCCTCTGTGTCCCCGGCTGTGTCCGGCTGTGTCTTGCTGTGTCCCCCGCTGTGTCCTTGCTGTGTCCCCGCTGTGTCCCGCTGTGTCCCGCAGTGTCCCCAGCTGTGTCCCGCTGTGTCACCGCTGTGTCCCGCTGTGTCCACGCTGTGTCCCCCACTGTGTCACGCTTTGTCCCTGCTGTGTACCCCGCTGTGTCCCTCTGTGTCCCCCGCTGTGTCCCGCTGTGTCCCCTGCTGTGTCCCCACTGTGTCACGCTGTGTTTCGCTGTGTCCGGCTGTGTCCTCGCTCTGTCTCCCTCAGTGTCCAGCTGTGTCTTCTCTGTGTCCCCCGCTGTGTCCCGCTGAGTCCCCTGCTGTGTCCCGCTGTGTCACGCTCTGTCCCCTCTCTGTCCCTCTGTGTCCAGCTCTGTCCCTGTTGTGTGTCCGCTGTGCCCCGCTGTGTACCCTTCTGTGTCCAGCTGTGTCCCCTCTGTGTCCCACTGTTTCCCTTCTCTTTCCCCCGCTGTCCACCGCTGTGTCCCCCGGCTGTGTCCCGCAGTGTCCCCGCTGTGTCCCGCTGTGTCCTACTGTGTCCCGTGGTGTCCCGCTTTTTGCCCTCTATGTCCCCTGCTGAGTCCCCTCTGTGTCTCCGCTGTGTCCAGCTGTGTCCTCGCTGTGTCCTCCGCTGTCTCCCGCTTTGTCCCACGTTGTGTCTTACTGTGTCCCACTGTGTCCCTGCTGTGTCCCCCGCTGTGTCCCGCTGTGTCCCCCACGGTGTCCCGTTGTGTCAACAGCTGTGTACCCCGCTGTGTCCCTGCTGTATCGACGCTGTGTCTCGCTGGGTCCTGCTGTGTCTATCTCTGTGTTCCCCATTGTGTCCCGCTGTGTCCCGCTGTGTCCCCCGCTGTGTCCTTGCTGTGTCCCCGCTGTGTCCCGCTGGGTCCCCCGTTGTGTCCTTGCTGTGTCCCCGCTGTGTCCCGCTGTGTCCCGCAGAGTCCCCAGCTGTGTCCCGCTGTGTCCTCGCTGTGTCCCCCACTGTGTCCCGTTTTGTCCTTGCTG
>NW_012314862.1:0-2102 GCF_000151885.1 Dipodomys ordii | reverse complement strand
AGAAGCAAAAGGAGAAGCAGAAGGATAAGCAGAAGAACGAGAAGGAGAAGTAGAAGGAGAAACAGAAGGAGAAGCAGAAAGAGAAGCAGAAGAAGGAGCAGGAGAAGGAAAAGCAGCTGGAGAAGCAGAAAGAGCATCAGAAGGACAAGCAGGAAATGTAGAAACAGGAGAAGCAGAAGCAGAAGAAAAAGGAGAAGGACAAGAAGAAGAAGCAGAAGGAGAAGCAGATACAGAAGGAGAAGAAGAAAGAGAAGGAGGGGAAGCAGAAGAAGCAGAATCAGGAGAAGCAGAAGCATAAGAATCCGAAGAAGCAGAAGCAGAACCTGAAGCAGAAGGAGAAGCAGGAGAAGCAGAAGAAGCAGAATCTGGAGAAGCAGAATGAGAAGCAGAAGGAGAAGCAGAAGCGGAAAGAGAATCAAAAGCAGAAGGAGAAGCAGAAGAAAAAGAAGAAGCAGAAGCAGTAGCAGTTGCAGCAGAAGTAGAAGGAGAAGCAGAAGGAAAAGCAGAAAAACGAGAAGGAGAAGGAAAAACAGAAGCAGAAGCAGAAGGAGAATCAGAAGGAGAAGCAGAAGAAGCAGAAGGAGAAGCGAAGGAGAAGCAGAAGAAGAAGCATAAGGACAAGCAGAAGCAGAAGGAGATGCAGAAGGAGAAGCAGGAGAAGCAGAAGAAGCAGAAGAAGAAATAGAAGTAGGAGAAGGAGAAGTAAGAGCAGCAGAAGCAATAGGAGAAGCAGAAGGAGAAGCAGAAGAAGAATGAGAAGCAGAAAGAGAAGCAGTGGAAGCAGAAAAAGCAGGAAAAGCAGAAGCAGAAGAAAGAGCAGAAGAAGAAGAAGAAGAAGAAGAAGAAGAAGAAGAAGAAGAAGAAGAAGAAGAAGAAGAAGAAGAAGAAGAAGAAGAAGAAGAAGAAGAAGAAGAAGAGGAAGAAGAAGAAGAAGAAGAAGAAGAAGAAGAAGAAGAAGAAGAAGAAGAAGAAGAAGAAGAAGAAGAAGAAGGAGAAGGAGAAGAAGAAGGAGAAGAAGAAGAAGAAGAAGAAGAAGAAGAAGAAGAAGAAGAAGAAGAAGAAGAAGAAGAAGAAGAAGAAGAAGTAGAAGAAGATTAAGAAGAAGGAGGAGGAGGAGGAGGAGAATCATAATGAGAAGCATAAGGAGAAGCATAAGGAGAAGCAGTAGATGCAGATGACGCTGAAGCAGAGTAGCAGAAGAAATTGAATAAGCAAAACAAGCAGAAGCAGTGGGAGAAGCAGAAGAAGGAGAAGGAGAAGGAGCAGCAGAAGGAGAAGCAGAAGCAGAAAGAGAAGCAGAAACAGAAGGAGAAAAAAAGGAGAAGCAGGAGAATCAGAAGAAGCAGAAGTAGAAACAGAAAGAGAAGTAGAAGAAGGAGAAGCAGAAGTAGAATCAGAAGAAACAGAAGAAGAAGAAGAAGAAGAAGAAGAAGAAGAAGAAGAAGAAGAAGAAGAAGAAGAAGAAGAAGAAGAAGAAGAAGAAGAAGAAGAAGAAGAAACAGAAGCAAAAGAAACAGAAGAAGGAGAAGAGCAGAAGCAGAAGCAGAAGGAAAAGAAGAAGCAGAAGGAGAAGCAGAAAGAGAAGCAGGAGAAGCTGAAAAAGCAGGAGAAGAAGAAGCAGAAGAAACAGGAGAAGCCGAAGAAGCAGAAGCAGAATCTGAAGCAGAAGGAGAAACAGAAGAAGCACAATCTGAAGCAGAAGCAGAAGAAACAGAAATAGTAGAATAAGCAGAAGCAGAAGCACCAGGAGAAGCTGAAGAAGAAGAAGGAGAAGGCGAAAGAGAAGGATTAGGAGTAGGAGAAGCAAAAGGATAAGCAGAAGCAGAAAGAGACGCAGAAGGAGAAGCAGCACGAGAAGTAGGAGTAGCAGGAGAAGAAGAAGCAGGAGAAGCAGAAGAAACAGAAGGCGCAGAAGCAGAATGAGAAGCAGAAGGAGAAATTGAAGCAGAAGCAGAAGCAGAAGGAGAAGCAGAAGCAGAAGAAGAAGGAGAAGAATGAGAAGGACAAGGAGAAGGAGAAAGAGAAGCAGAAAGAGAAGCAGATGAGAAGCTGAGAAGCAGATGCTGGAGAAGCTGAAGCAGAGAATCAGAAGAAGGGGAAGA
>NW_012314861.1:0-2102 GCF_000151885.1 Dipodomys ordii | reverse complement strand
GAGGACACAGCAGGGCACAGCGGCACACAGCAGGGACAGAGTCGGGTCACAGCGGGACACAGCGGGGAACACAGTGAGGACACAGCGGGACACAGCGTCGATACAGTGGGGATACAGCGTTACACAGCGTGGTACACATATGTGGACATAATGGGACACAGTGGGGGCACAGCGGGACACAGCGGGACACAGTGGGACACAGTGAGGACAAATCGTGAGACGAAGCGGGGGACAGAGCGGGAGACAGCGGGGGACACATCGCGGACACAGCAGGACACAGCGGGACACAGTGGGACCCAGCGGGACACAGCGTCGATACAGCGGGGATAGAGTGGGCCACAGCGGGGTACACAGCTGGGGACACAACGGGGCACATCGGGGGACACAGCAAGGACTCAGCGGAACACAGCGTGGGACACAGTGAGGACACAGGGGGACACAGCGGGACACAGCGGGACACAGCAGGAACACAGCAGTAGACACAGCGGGAAACAGCAGGGGACACAGCGGGACACAGTCGGGGACACAGAGAGGACAGAGCACGACACAGTGGGGACACAGCAGGGACTCAGCGGGGGACACAGCGGGGGATAAAGCGGGACACCACGGGACACAGCGGGAAACAGCGGTGACCCTGCGTGGACACAGCGGGACACAGCGGGGGACACAGCAAGGACACAACGGGACACAGCAGGGGACACAGCGAGGACACAGCGGGGGACACAGCGGGGGACACTGCGAGACACAGCGGGGAACACAGCGAGGACACAGCGGGACCCAGCGGGACACAGCGTCGATACAGCGAGGACACAGCGTTACACAGCGGGGTACACAGCTGTGGACACAACGGGACACAGTGGGGGCACAGCGGGACACAGCAGAACACAGTGGGACACAGCGGGGTTTGTCACGCTTTGTGCGTGAGACACAGAGGGAGACAGAGCGGGAGACAGCGGGGGACACAGCGAGGACACAGCGGGACACAGCGGGGGACACAGCGGGACACAGCGGTGGACACAGCGGGACAGAGTGGGGGACACAGCGGGACACAGCGGTGGACACAGCGGGACACAGCGGTGGACACAGCGAGGACACAGCAGAACTCAGCGGAACACAGGGTCGATACAGCGGGGACAGAGTGGTCTACAGCGGGGTACACAGTTGGGGACACAACGGTGCACATCGGAGGACACAGCAAGGACTCAGCGGAACACAGCGTGGGACACAGTGAGGACACAGGGGGACACAGCGGGACACAGCGGGACAGAGCAGGAACACAGCTGTAGACACAGCGGGACACAGCCGGGGACACATTGGGACACAGCGGAGACACAGCGGGGAAACAGCGGTACTCAGCGGGGGACACAGCAGTACACAGCGGGACACAGCGGGGACACAGCGGGGACTCAGCGGGGGACACAGCGGGGGACAAAGCGGGACACCACGGGACAGAGCGGGACACAGCGGGGACAAGGGGGAGACAGAGCGGGACACAGCGAAGACACAGCGGGACACAGCGGGGGACACAGCGGGACACAGCGGCGGACACAGCGGGACAAAGCAGGGTACAGAGCAGGGGACACATCGGGACACAGAGGGACAGAGCTGGGGACTCAGCGGGAAACAGCGGGGGGCCCAGCGAGGACACAGCGGGACACAGCGGGGGACACAGACAGGAAAACAGTGGGGGACACACCGGGGGACACAGCGGGACACAGCTGGGAACACAGCGAGGACACAGCGGGACCCAGCGGGACCCAGCGTCGATACAGCGGGGATACAGCGTTACACAGTGTGGTACAAATCTGTGGACACAAGGGGACACAGTGGGGGCACAGCGGGACAGAGCGGGACACAGTGGGACACAGCGAGGACAAATCGTGAGACACAGCGGGGGACAGAGCGGGAGACAGCGGGGGACACAGCGAGGACACAGCGGGGGACACAGCGGGGGACACTGCGGGACACAGCGGGGAACACAGCGAGGACACAGCGGGACCCAGCGGGACACAGCGTCGATACAGCGGGGACACAGCGTTACACAGCGTGGTACACAGCTGTGGACACAACGGGACACAGTGGGGGCACAGCGGGAAACAGCA
>NW_012314860.1:0-2102 GCF_000151885.1 Dipodomys ordii | reverse complement strand
TCGCTGTGTTCCCCGCTGTGTCCCGCTGTGTCCCCCGCTGTTTCCCCGCTGTGTCCCTCTATGTACCCGGCTGTGTATAGCTTTGTCTCTGATGTGTCTCGCTGTGTCTCACACTCTGTCCACCGCTGTGTCCCGCTGTGTCCCCCACTCTGTCCCGCTGTGTCCCCGCAGGGTCACCGCTGTTTTGCGCTGTGTCCCGCTGTGTCAGTGGTGTCCCGCTTTGTCCCCCGCTGTGTCCCCAGCTGAGTCCCCGCTGTGTCCCCGCTGTGTCCCTCTGTGTCCTCGCTGTGTCCCCCGCTGTCTCCCGCTCTGTCCCCCGCTGTGTCTCACGCTTTATCCCATCTGTGTCCCACTCTGTCCTGCTGTGTCCCGCTGTGTCCACCACTGTGTCCCTTTGTGTCCCTAGCTGTGTAACCCGCTGTGTAACGCTGTGAATCCCTCTGTATCAAGGCTGTGTCCCGCTGGGTCCTTGCTCTGTTATTCGTGGTGTCCCCCTCTGTCCCCCACTGTGTCCCCTGCTCTGTCCTACTGTGTCCCCCGCTGTGTCCCGTTTTGTCCCGCTGTGTCCCCCACTGTGTCCCTGCTGTGTCCCTGCTGTGTCCCAGCTGTGTCACGCTGTGTCCTGCTGTGTCCCGTTGTGTCCCGCTGTAACCCTGCTGAGTCCCCCTGTGTCCCCGCTGCGTCCTGTTGTGTCGTCGCTCTGTCCTCCGCTGTGTCCCGCTGTGTCCTCTGCTGTGTCCCGCTGTGTCACTCTGTGTCCTGCTGTATCCCGCTGTGACCCCGCTGAGTCCCCGCTGTGTCCCCTGCTGTCTCCCACTCTGTCCCCCGCTGTGTCTCACGCTTTGTCCCCGCTGTGTCCCACTGTGTCCGGCTGTGTCCCGCTGTGCCCACACTGTGTCCTGTTGTGTCCACTGCTGTGTACCACGCTGTGTAACGCTGTGTCCCCGCTGTATCTATGCTGTTCCTCGTTGTGTCCCCCGCTGTGTCCCCCGCTGTGTCCCCCGCTGTGTCCCACTGTGTCCTCACTGTGTCCCCCTCTGTGTCCCGCTATGTCCCGCTGTGTCCAGCTGTGTCCCGCTCTGTCCCCGCTTTGTGCCCGCTGTGTCCCGCTGTGTACTCCGTTGTTTCAAGCTGTGTCACCGCTGTGTACCCCGTTGTGTCCCGCTGTGTCCCCGCTGTATCAACGCTGTGTCTCGCTGTGTCCCGCTGTGTCCTCGCTGTGTACCGCTCTGTACCCCTCTGTGTCCCCCGCTGTGTCCTTCTGTGTCCCGCTGTGTACTGCTGTGTCCCCCACTGAGTCCCGCTGTGTCCACCCTGTGTCCCCCGCTTTGTCTCTCTTTGTCCCGCTGTGTCCTCGCTGTGTTCCCGCTGTGTCCCGCTGTGTCCCCCACTGTGTCCCCCGCTGTGTCCCGCTGTGTCCCGCTGTGTACTCCGTTGTGTCCAGCTGTGTCCCGCTGTGTCCCCCGCTGTGTCCCGCTGTGTCCCATTGTGTCCCGCTCTGTCCCTTCTGTGTCCTCGCTGTGTACTCCTTTGTGTCAGGCTGTGTCAACGCTGCGTCTCGCTGTGTCCCCTCTCTGTCTCCGCTGTCCCCCGCTGTGTCGCCCGCTGTGTCCCGCTGTGTCCCGCTGTGTCCCCCGCTTTGTCCCGCTGTGTCCCCGCAGTGTCCCCACTGTGTCCCGCTGTGTCCCGCTGTGTCCCCCGCTTTGTCCAGCTGTGTCCTTACAGTGTCCCCGCTGTGTCCTGTTGTGTCCTCGCAGTGTCCCCCACTGTGTCCCGTTGTGTCCACAGGTGTGTACCCCGCTGTGTCGCGCTGTGTCCCCGCTGTATCGACGCTGTGTCCTGCTGTGTCCTTCCTGTGTTTCCCGCTGTGTCCCGCTGTGTCCCCGCTGTGTGCCCGCTGTGTCCCGCTGTGTACTTCGTTGTGTCCAGCTGTGTCACCGCTGTGTCCTCCCTGTGTCCCTGCTGGGTCTCACTGTGTCCTCACTGTGTCCCCCTCTGTGTCCCGCTGTGTCCCCCGCTATATGTCCCGCTGTGTCCCACTCTGTACCCAGCTTTGTGCCCGCTGTGTCCCGCTGTGTACTCCGTTGTGTCCAGCTGTGTCA
>NW_012314859.1:0-2102 GCF_000151885.1 Dipodomys ordii | reverse complement strand
AAGAAGAAGAAGAAGAAGAAGAAGAAGAAGAAGAAGAAGAAGGAGAAGGAGAAGGAGAAGGAGAATCAGTAGAAGCAAAAGAACCAGAAGCAGGAGAAGCAGAAGCAGAAGAAAAAGAATAAGCATAAGAAGCAGAATCAGAGGGAGAAGCAGAAGAAGGAGAAGCAGAACAGGAAGAAGCAGCAGAAGGAGAAGCAGAAGCAGAAGAAGATGCAGCAGAAGACGCAGGAGAAGCAGAAGACGGAGAAGGAGAAGGCGAAAGAGAAGGATTAGGAGTAGGAGAAGCAAAAGGATAAGCAGAAGCAGAAAGAGACGCAGAAGGAGAAGCAGCACAAGAAGTAGGAGAAGCAGGAGAAGCAGAAGCAGGAGAAGCAGAAGAAACAGAAGACGCAGAAGCAGAATGAGAAGCAGAAGGAGAAATTGAAGCAGAAGCAGAAGAAGAAGCAGAAGCAGAAGGAGAAGCAGAAGAAGGAGAAGGAGAAGCAGAAAGAAAAGCAGATAGAGAAGCAGAACGAGAAGCAGGAGAAGCAGAGGCAGGAGAAGCAGAAGAAACAGAAGAAGGAGAAGAAGCAGAAGCAGAAGTAGAAGCAGAAACAGAAGGAGAAGCAGAAAGAGAAGGAGGGGAAGAAGAAGAAGCAGAAGCAGGAGAAGCAGAAGCATAAGAATCCGAAGAAGCAGAAGCAGAACCTGAAGTAGAAGAAGAAGCAGAAGAAGCAGAATCTGGAGAAGCAGAAGGAGAAGCAGAAGCAGAAAGAGAAGCAAAAGCAGAAGGAGAAGCAGAAGAAACAGAAGAAACAGAAGCAGTAGCAGAAGAAGCTGAAGATGTAGAAGCAGAAAAAGAAGCACAAGAAATAGCAGAAGAACGAGAAGGAGAAGGAGAAACAGAAGGAGAAGCAGAAGGAGAAGCAGAAAGAGAATCAGGAAAAGCAGAAGAAGCAGAAGCAGACGGAGAAGCAGAAGAAGGAGAAGGAGAAGCAGAAGCAGAAGAAGAAGCAGAAGGAAAAGCACAAGCAGGAGGAGATGCAGAAGGAGAAGCAGGAGAAGCAGAAGAAGCAGAAGCAGAAGGAGAAGAACTAAAGAGAAGAAGCAGAAGCAGAAGAAGCAGAAGCAGAAGAAGCAGAAGCAGATGTAGAAAGAGAAGCCGACGAAGAGAAGCAGAACGAGAAGCAGGAGAAGCAGAAGAAGCAGAAGATGCAGACGCAGAAGAAGAAGAAACAGAAGAAGGAGAAGGAGCAGAAGCCGAAGGAGAAGCAGAAGCAGAAGCAGAAAGAGAAGCAGGAAAAGCAGAAAAAGCAGAAGCAGGAGAAGCAGAAGCAGAAGAAACAGGAGAAAGACAAGAAGCAGAAGCAGAAGCAGAAGGAGAAGCAGAAACAGAAGGAGAAGCAGAAAGAGAAGGAGGGGAAGCAGAAGAAGCAGAAGCAGGAGAAGCAGAAGTATAAGAATCCGAAGAATCAGAAGCAGAACCTGAAGCAGAAGGAGAAGCAGAAGAAGCAGAATCTGGAGAAGCAGAATGACAAGCTGAAGGAGAAGCAGAAGCAGAAAGAGAATCAAAAGCAGAAGGAGAAGCAGAAGAAACAGAAGAAACAGAAGCAGTAGCAGTTGCAGCAGAAGCAGAAGGAGAAGCAGAAGAAAAAGCAGGAGAACGAGAAGGAGAAGGAGAAACAGAAGCAGAATCAGAAGGAGAATCAGAAGGAGAAGCAGAAAAAGCAGAAGGAGAAGCAGAAGCAAAAGAAGCAGCAGAAGGAGGAGCAGAAGCAGAAGAAGATGCAGAAGGAGAAGCAGGAGGAGCAGAAGAAGCAGAAGCAAAAGGAGAAAGAGAAAGAGAAGCAGAAGTAGAATCAGGAGAAACAGAAGAAGAAGAAGAAGAAGCAAAACAAACAGAAGAAGGAGAAGAGCAGAAGCAGAAGCAGAAAGAAAAGCAGAAGCAAAAGGAGAAGCAGAAAGAGAAGCAGGAGAAACAAAAGAAGCAGGAGAAGCAGAAGCAGAAGAAACAGGAAAAGCCGAAGAAGCAGAAGCACAATCTGAAGCAGAATCAGAAGAAACAGAAATAGTAGAATAAGCAGAAGCAAAAGCAGCAGGAGAAGCAGAAGAAGAAGACGGAG
>NW_012314858.1:0-2102 GCF_000151885.1 Dipodomys ordii | reverse complement strand
GCAGAAGCTGAAGCAGAAGAAGAAGAAACAGAGAAAGCAGAAGAAGCAGAAGAAGTAGCAGCAGGAGAAGCAGAAGTAGAAGAAGGAGAAGGAGAAAGAGAAGGATTAGGAGTAGGAGTAACAGAAGGATAAGCAGAAGCAGAAAGAGAAGCAGAATGAGAAGGAGAAGCAGGAGAAGCAGAAGAAGCAGAAGCAGGAGAAGCAGAAGCAGAAGAAACATAGGAAGGAGAAGAAGCAGAAGGAGAAGCAGAAACAGAAGAAGAAGAAACAGAAGAAGGAGAAGGAGCAGAAGGAGAAGCAGAAACAGAAGGAAAAGCAGAAAGAGAAGCAGGAGAACAGAAGAAGCAGCAGCAGGAGAAGCAGAAGCAGAAGAAGCCGAAGAAGCAGAAGCAGAACCTGAAGCAGAAGGAGAAGCAGGAGAAGCAGAAGAAGCAGAATCTGGAGAAGCAGAAGCAGAAAGAGAAGCAAAAGCAGAAGGAGAAGCAGAAGGGGAAGCAGAAGAAACAGAAGAAGCAGAGGCAGTAGCAGAAGAAGCAGAAGATGCAGAAGCAGAAGGAGAAGCAGAAGGAAAAGCAGAAGAACGAGAAGGAGAAGGAGTAGGAGAAACAGAAGGAGAAGCAGAAAGAGAAGCAGAAGGAGGAGCAAGAGAAGGAAAAGCATCAGGAGAAGCAGAAAGAGCAGCAGAAGGAGAAGCAGAAGCAGAAGCAGAAGCAGAGGTAGAATCAGAGGAAGGAGAAGCAGAAGGATAAGCATAAAGAGATGCTGATGGAGAAGCAGGAGAAGCAGAAGCGGGAGAGGCAGAATCAATGTAATTAGAAGAAGGATAAGAAGCAGAAGCAGAAAGAGAAGCAGAAATAGAAGGAGAAGCAGAAATAGAAGCAGAAGAAGCTGAAGAAGCAGAAGCAGAACCTGAAGCAGAAGGAGAAGCAGGAGAAGCAGAAGAAGCAGAATCTGGAGAAGAAGGAGAACCAGAAGGAGAAGCAGAAGCAGAAAGAGAAGCAAAAGCAGAAGGAGAAGCAGAAAGAGAAGCAGAAGAAACAGAAGAAGCAGAAGCAGTAGCAGAAGAAGCTGAAGATGCAGAAGCAGATAGAGAAGCAGAAGGAATAGCAGAATAACGACAAGGAGAAACAGAAGGAGAAGAAGAATGAGAAGCAGTAGGAGAAGCAGGAAAAACAGAAGAAGCAGAAACAGAAGGAGAAGCAGAAGAAGGAGAAGCAGAAGCAGAAGAAGAAGCAGAAGGAAAAGCACAAGCAGAAGGAGATGCAGAAGGAGTAGCAGGAGAAGCAGAAGAAGCAGAAGCAGAAGGAGAAGCAGAAGGAGAAGAAGTAGAATCAGAAGAAGCAGAAGGAGAAGTAGAAAGAGAAGCCGACGAAGAGAAGCAGAACGAGAAGCAGGAGAAGCAGAAGAAGCAGAGCGGGAGAAGCAGAAGAAGAAGAAACAGAAGAAATAGAAGGAGCAGAAGCAGAAGGAGGCGCAGAAGCAGAAGGAGAAGCAGAAAGATTAGCAGGAAAAGCAGAAGAAGCAGAAGCAGGAGAAGCAGAAGCAGAAGAAACAGGAGAAGGACAAGAAGCAGAAGCAGAAGCAGAAGGAGAAGCAGAAACAGAAGGAGAAGCAGAAAGACAAGGAGGGGAAGCAGAAGAAGCAGAAGCAGGAGAACCAGAAGCATAAGAATCCGAAGAAGCAGAAGCAGAACCTGAAGCAGAAGGAGAAGTAGGAGAAGCAGAAGAAGCAGAATCTGGAGAAGCAGAATGAGAAGCTTAAGGAGAAGCAGAAGCAGAAAGAGAATCAATAGGAGAAGGAGAAGCGGAAGAAACAGAAGAAGCAGAAGCAGTAGCAGTTGCAGCAGAAGCAGAAGGAGAAGCAAAAGTAAAAGCAGAAGAACGAGAAGGAGAAACAGAAGGAGAAGCAGAAGGAGAAGCAGAAGAAGCAGAAGGAGAAGCAGAAGGAGAAACAGAAGCAGAAGAAGCAGCAGAAGGAGAAGCAGAAGCAGAAGAAGATGCAGAAGGAGAAGCAGAAGAAGCAGAAGCAGAAGTAGAAGGAGAAGTAGGAGAAGGAGAAGGAAGAGCCGCAGAAGCAATAGGAGAAGCAGAAGAAGAAGCAGA
>NW_012314857.1:0-2102 GCF_000151885.1 Dipodomys ordii | reverse complement strand
GAAGCAGAAGAAGCTGTAGCAGGAGAAGCAGAAGCAGAATGAAATGCAGAAGTAGGAGAATTTGAAACAGATGAAGATGCAGAAGGAGAAGCAGAAGCAGAAGTAGAAGCAGAAGAAGGAGAAGCAGTAGGAGAAGCATTATGAGAAACAGAAGGAGAAGCAGAAGAACAGAAGCAGGAGAAGCAGAATCAAAAGAAATAGAAGAAGGATAAAAAGCAGAAGCAGAAAGAGAAGCAGAAACAGAAGGAGAAGCAGAAATAGAAGCTGAAGAAGCAGAAGCAGAGCCTGAAGCAGAAGGAGAAGCAGGAGAAGCAGAAGAAGCAGAATCTGGAGAAGAAGGAGAACCAGAAGGAGAAGCAGAAGCAGAAAGAGAAGCAAAAGCAGAAGGAGAAGCAGAAAGAGAAGCAGAAGAAACAGAAGAAGCAGAAACAGAAGCAGTAGCAGAAGAAGCTGAAGATGCAGAAGCAGATAGAGAAGCAGCAGGAATAGCAGAATAACGAGAAGGAGAAACAGAAGGAGAAGAAGAATGAGAAGCAGAAGGAGAAGCAGGAAAAACAGAAGAAGCAGAAACAGACGGAGAAGCAGAATAAGGAGAAGCAGAAGCAGAAGAAGAAGCAGAAGAAAAAGCACAAGCAGAAGGAGATGCAGAAGGAGTAGCAGGAGAAGCAGAAGAAGCAGAAGGAGAAGAAGAAGAAGAAGAAGAAGAAGAAGAAGAAGAAGAAGAAGAAGAAGAAGAAGAAGAAGAAGAAGAAGAAGAAGAAGAAGAAGAAGAAGAAGAAGAAGCAGAAGAAGCAGAAGGAGAAGTAGAAAGAGAAGCCGACGAAGAGAAGCAGAACGAGAAGCAGGAGAAGCAGAAGCAGAGCGTGAGAAGCAGAAGCAAAAGAAACAGAAGAAATAGAAGGAGCAGAAGCAGAAGGAGAAACAGAAGCAGAAGGAGAAGCAGAAAGAGAAGCACGAGAAGCAGAAGAAGCAGGAGAAGCAGAAGCAGAAGAAACAGGAGAAGCCGAAGAAGCAGAAGCAGAATCTGAAGCAGAAGGAGAAACAGAAGAAGCACAATCTGAAGCAGAAGCAGAAGAAACAGAAATAGTACAATAAGCAGAAGCAGAAGCAGCAGGAGAAGCAGAAGAAGAAGATGGAGAAGGCGAAAGAGGAAGATTAGGAGTAGGAGAAGCAAAAGGATAAGCAGAAGCAGAAAGAGACGCAGAAGGAGAAGCAGTAAGAGAAGCAGGAGAAGCAGAAGAAACAGAAGGCGCAGAAGCAGAATGAGAAGCAGAAGGAGAAATTGAAGCAGAAGCAGAAGCAGAAGGAGAAACAGAAGCAGAAGGAGAAGCAGAAGAAGGAGAAGGAGAAGGAGAAGCAGAAAGAGAAGCCGAACGAGAAGCAGGAGAAGCAGAAGCAGGAGAAGCAGAAACAGAAGAAGGAGAAGAAACAGAAGGAGAAGCAGAAACAGAAGGAAAAGCAGAAAGAGAAGCAGGAGAAGCAGAAGAAGCAGAAGCAGAAGAAGCAGAAGCAGAACCTGAAGCAGGAGGAGAAGCAGGAGAAGCAGAATCTGGAGAAGCAGAAGGAGAAGCAGAAGCAGAAAGAGAAGCAAAAGCAGAAGGAGAAGCAGAACTAGAAGCAGAAGAAACAGAAGAAGCAGAGGCAGTAGCAGAAGAAGCAGAAGATGCAGAAGCAGAAGGAGAAGCAGAAGGAAAAGCAGAAGAACGAGAAGGTGAAGGAGAAGGAGAAACAGAAGGAGAAGCAGAAAGAGAAGCAGAAGAAGGAGCAGGAGAAGGAAAAGCAGCAGGAGAAGCAGAAAGAGCAGCAGAAGGAGGAGCAGGAGATGCAGAAACAGGAGAAGCATAAGCAGAACAAACAGGAGAAGGACAAGAAGCACAAGCAGAAGGAGAAGCAGATACAGAAGGAGAAGCAGAAAGAGAAGGAGGGGAAGCAGAAGAAGCTGAAGCAGGAGAAGCAGAAGCATAAGAATCCGAAGAAGCAGAAGGAGAACCTGAAGCAGAAGGAGAAGCAGGAGAAGCAGAAGAAGCAGAATCTGGAGAAGCAGAAGGAGAAGCAGAAGGAGAAGAAGGAGAAGGAGAAGGAAGGGCAGCCGAAGCAATAGG
>NW_012314856.1:0-2102 GCF_000151885.1 Dipodomys ordii | reverse complement strand
GTGAAGCTGTTGTTGGTTCTGGTATATGGTAATGCAGCAGGAGAAGCATAAAGTGTATCAGAATTTGTATTTTGGTGATTCATAATCCTGAGAATTTGAATCTTATGCTGAAGAATCTGTAGATGTTCATGAAGCATATGTAGTATGTGTAAGCTGAAACTGAAGGAGTAGCAGTATGTGTTGGTTGTGAAGGAGAAGAAACAGAATCAGGAGAAGCAGAAGCATAAGAATCCGAAGAAGCAGAAGCAGAACCTGAAGCAGAAGGAGAAGCTGGAGAAGCAGAAGAAGAAGAATCTGGAGAAGCTGAATGAGAAGCAGAAGGAGAAGCAGAAGCAGAAAGAGAATCAAAAGCAGAAGGAGAAGCAGAAGAAAACAGAAGAAGTAGAAGCAGTAGCAGTTGTAGCAGAAGCAGAACGAAAAGCAGAAGGAAAAGCAGAAGAACAAGAAGGAGAAACAGAAGGAGAAGCAGAAGGAGAAGCAGAAAGAGAAGCAGGTAAAGCAGATGAAGAAGAAGCAGAAGGAGAATCAGAAGGAGAAGCAGAAGAAGGAGAAAGAGAAGCAGAAGCAGAAGAAGATGCAGAAGGAGAAGCAGAAGAAGCAGAAGCAGAAGGAGAAGAAGGAAAAGCAGAAGAAGCAGAAGCAAAAGGAGAAGCAAAAGAAGGAGAAGGAGAAGCAGAAGCAGCAGAAGAAGTATAAGGACAAGCACAAGCAGAAGGAGATGCAGAAGGAGAAGCAGGAGAAACAGAAGAAGCAGAAGCTGAATGAGAAGCAGAAGTAGGAGAAGGAGAAGCAGAATCAGAAGATGAATGAGAAGCAGAAAGAGAAGCAGGAGAAGCACAAGAAGCAGAAGCAGGAGAAGTCGAAAGAGAAGAAGCAGAAGAAGCAGAAACAGAAGCAGAAGTAGAAGCAGAAGCAGAAGGAGAAGCAGCAGAAGAAGTAGAACCAGAAATTCAGGCAGGAGAAACAGAAGAAGCAGAGCAGAAGCAGAAGGAGAAGCAAAAAGAGAAGCAGAAGAAGAATTAGAAGAACCAGCAGAAGGAGAAGCAGCAGAAGAAGCAGAAATACAAGCAGGAGAAGCAGAAGCAGAAAGAGAAGTAGAAGCAGAAGAAGCAGAAGAAGAAGAAGAAGCAGTAGTAGCATAAGAAGCCGAAGCAGGAGAAGCAGAACCAGAAGAAAAAGAAGAAGCATAAGAAGCAGAAGCAGAGTGAAAAACAGAAGAAGGAGAAAGAGCAGCCGAAGGTGAAGCACAAGGAGATGCAAAAGGAGAAAGAGAAGCAGAAACAGAAGGAGAAGAAGAAGGAGAAGTTGGAGAATCAGAAGAAGCAGAAGCAGAAGCAGAAAGAGCAGCAGAAGAAGGAGAAGGAGAAGCAGAAGGAGAAGGACAAGTAGGAGAATCAGAAGAAGCAGAAGTGGGAGAAGCAGCAGCAGAAGAAGAAGAAACAGAAGAAGGAGAAGGAGCAGAAGGAGAAGCAGAAGCAGAAGGAGAAGCAGAAAGAGAAGCAGAAGAAGCAGTAGCAGGAGAAGCAGAAGCAGAAGAAACAGAAGAAGCCCAAGAACCAGAAGGAGAACCTGAAGCAGAAGGAGAAGCAGAAGCAGCAGAAGCTGGAAAAGCAGAAGCAGAAGAAACAGAACAAGCAGAAGAAGCAGAAGCAGAACGAGAAGCAGAAGAAGAAGAAGGAGAAAGAGAAGGATTAGGAGTAGGAGGAGCAGAAGCAGAATAAGAAGCTGAAAGAGAAGCAGAAGGAGAAGCAGAAGGAGAAACAGAAGAAGCAGAAGCAGGAGAAGCAGAAGCAGAAGAAGAATGAGAAGCACAAGAAGGAGAAATTGAAGGAGAAGGAGAATGAGACGGAGAAGCAGAAGGAGAAGTAGGAGAAGCAGAAGAAGAAGAAGCAGGAGAAGCAGAAGCAGAAGAAGCAGAAGCTGAAGCAGAAGAAGAAGAAACAGAAAAAGCAGAAGAAGCAGAAGAAGAAGCAGCAGGAGAAGCAGAAGAAGAAGAAGGAGAAAGAGAAGGATTAGGCGTAGGAGAAACAGAAGGATAAGCAGAAGCTGAAAGAGATGGAGAAGGAGACGCAGGAGAAGCAGAAGGAGCAGAAGCAGGAGAA
>NW_012314855.1:0-2103 GCF_000151885.1 Dipodomys ordii | reverse complement strand
ATCAGAAAGAGAACATGAAGCAGAAGGAGAAGCAGAAGCAGCAGAAGCTGGAAAAGCAGAAGCAGAAGAAACCGAACAAGCAGAAGAAGCAGAAGCAGAACGAGAAGCAGAAGAAGAAGGAGAAAGAGAAGGATTAGGAGTAGGAGGAGCAGAAGCAGAATAAGAAGCAGAAAGAGAAGCAGAAGGAGAAGCCGAAGGATAAACAGAAACAGAAGCAGGAGAAGCAGAAGCAGAAGCACAAAGAGAAGCACAAGAAGGAGGAATTGAAGGAGAAGGAGAATGAGACGGAGAAGCAGAAGGAGAAGTAGGAGAAACAGAAGAAGAAGAAGCAGGAGAAGCAGAAACAGAAGAAACAGAAAAGGCAGAAGAAGCAGAAGAAGAAGCAGCAGGAGAAGCAGAAGAAGAAGAAGGAGAAGGAGAAAGAGAAGGATTAGGAGTAGGAGAAACAGAAGGATAAGCAGAAGCATAAAGAGAAGCAGAGGGAGAAGCAGGAGAAGCAGAAGAAGCAGAAGCAGGAGAAGCAGAAGCAGAATGAAAAGCAGAAGAAGGAGAAATTGAAAGAGAAGAAGATGCAGAAGGAGAAGCAGAAGCAGAAGGAGAAGCAGAAGAAGGAGAAGCAGAAGGAGAAGCATAAGGAGAAACAGAAGGAGAAGCAGGAGAAGCAGAAGCAGGAGAAGCAGAATCAAAAGAAATAGAAGAAGGATAAGAAGCAGAAGCAGAAAGAGAAGCAGAAACAGAAGGAGAAGCAGAAATAGAAGCAGAAGAAGAAAAAGCAGAACCTGAAGCAGAAGGAGAAGCAGGAGAAGCAGAAGAAGCAGAATCTGGAGAAGAAGGAGAACCAGAAGGAGAAGCAGAAGCAGAAAGAGAAGCAAAAGCAGAAGGAGAAGCAGAAAGAGAAACAGAAGAAACAGAAGAAGCAGAAGCAGTAGCAGAAGAAGCTGAAGATGCAGAAGAAGTTAGAGAAGCAGAAGGAATAGCAGAATAACGACAAGGAGAAACAGAAGGAGAAGAAGAATGAGAAGCAGTAGGAGAAGCAGGAAAAACAGAAGAAGCAGAAACAGACGGAGAAGCAGAAGAAGGAGAAGCAGAAGGAGAAGAAGAAGCAGAAGGAAAAGCACAAGCAGAAAGAGATGCAGAAGGAGTAGCAGGAGAAGCAGAAGAAGCAGAAGCAGAAAGAGAAGAAGAAGGAGAAAAAGCAGAATCAGAAGAAGCAGAAGGAGAAGTAGAAAGAGAAGCCGACGAAGAGAAGCAGAACGAGAAGCAGGAGAAGCAGAAGAAGCAGAGCGGGAGAAGCAGAAGAAGAAGAAACAGAAGAAATAGAAGGAGCAGAAGCAGAAGGAGGAGCAGAAGCAGAAGGAGAAGCAGAAAGAGAAGTAGGAAATGCAGAAGAAGCAGAAGCAGGAGAAGCAGAAGCAGAAGAAACAGGAGAAGGACAAGAAGCAGAAGCAGAAGCAGAAGGAGAAGCAGAAACAGAAGGAGAAGCAGAAAGAGAAGGAGGGGAAGCAGAAGAAGCAGAAGCAGGAGAAGCAGAAGCATAAGAATCCGAAGAAGCAGAAGCAGAAGCTGAAGCAGAAGGAGAAGCAAGAGAAGCAGAAGAAGCAGAATCTGGAGAAGCAGAATGAGAACCTGAAGGAGAAGCAGAAGCAGAAAGAGAATCAAAAGGAGAAGGAGAAGCGGAAGAAACAGAAAAAGCAGAAGCAGTAGCAGTTGCAGCAGAAGCAGAAGGAGAAGCAAAAGTAAAAGCAGAAGAACGAGAAGGAGAAGGAGAAACAGAAGGAGAAGCAGAAGGAGAAGCAGAAGAAGCAGAAGGAGAAGCAGAAGGAGAAACAGAAGCAGAAGAAGCAGCAGAAGGAGAAGCAGAAGCAGAAGAAGATGCAGAAGGAGAAGCAGAAGAAGCAGAAGGAGAAGGAGAAGAGAAGTAGGAGAATGAGAAGAAGAGCCACAGAAGCAATAGGAGAAGCAGAGGAGAAGCAGAGCAGAATGAGAAGCAGAAAGAGAAGCAGTAGAAGAGAGCAGGAAAAGCAGAGCAGCTGACGAGAGAGAGAGAGAGAGGAGGAGAGGAGAGGAGAGGAGGAGAGAGAGAGAGGAGGAGAGAGAGAGAGA
>NW_012314854.1:0-2103 GCF_000151885.1 Dipodomys ordii | reverse complement strand
TCACTATGTCCTCACTGTGTCCCCGCTGTTTCCCGCTGTGTCCTGCTGTGTCCGGCTGTGTCCTGCTGTGTCCTCGCTGTGTCCCCCACTGTTTCCCCCGCTGTCACCCGCTGTGTCCCCAGCTGTGTCCGGTTGTGTCCCCCTGTGTTCCAGTGTCCCCCGTTGTGTCCCGCTGTGTTCTTTGCTGTGTCCCTCTCTGAGTCCCGCTGTGTCCCCTGCTGTTTACCGCTGTGTCCCCCACTGTGTCCCCCGCTGTGTCCCCGCTGTTTTCCGCTGTGTCCCTGGTGTGTCCTCGCTGTGTAACTGCTATGTCCCTCTGTGTCCCCGCTGTGTCCCACTGTGTCCCGCAGTGTCCCCCTATGTCCCCTCTGTGTCCTCGCTGTATCCCCTGCTGTGTCCCACTGTGTCCCCTGCTGTGTCCCCGCTGTGTCCCCGCTGTGTCCTAGCTGTGTCCCGCTGTGGCCCCGTTGTTCCCCGGTTTGTCCCCACTGTCCCCCGCTGTGCCCCTCGCTGAGTACCTCTGTGTCCCGCTCTGTCCTCGCTTTGTCCCCGCTATGTCCCGCTGTGTCCCTGCTGTGTCCGTGCTGTGTTCCATTCTCTCCCGCTGTGTGCAGCTCTGTGTCCTCCGCTGTGTCCCCCACTGTGTCCCGCTGTGTCCCGGTGTGTCCCGTTTGTCCCCCGCTGTGTCCCGCTGTTTCCCACTGTGCCCCTGCTGTGTCCCTGCTGTGTCCCGCTGTGTACCCTGCAGTGTCCTGCTGTGTCCCCCGATGTGTCCCGCTGTGTCCCTCTGTATCTACACTGTGTCCCGTTGTGTCCCCGCTGTGTCCCCTGCTGTGTCCCGCTGTGTCCCCAGCTGTGTCCCCTGCTGTGTCCCTCTCTTTCCCGCTGTGTCCCACTGTGTCCTGGCTGTGTCCCCATTTGTGTCCCGCTGTGTCCTCGCTGGGTCCCCCGCTGTGTCCCCATGTGTCACGCTGTGTCCTCGCTGGGTCCCCCGCTGTGTCCCCGCTCTGTCCCCGCTGTCCGCCAGTGTGTGACCGCTGTCCCCCGTTGTATCCCACGCTGTGTCCCGCTGTGTCCTCACTGTGTCTACCTGTGTCCCTGCTGTGTCTCCGCTGTGTCCCGCTGTGTCCCTGGTGTGTCCTCGCTGTGTAACCGCTGAGTCCCTCTGTGTCCCCGCTGTGTTCCGCTGTGTCGCTGCTGTGTCCCCGCTGTGTCCCCTCTGTGTCCTCCTGTGTCCCGCTGTGTCCTCGCTGTGTCATTCTGTACCCCGCTGTGTCCCCCGTTGTGTCCCCCACTATTTCCCCGCTGTGACCCGCTTTGTCCATGCTGTGTCCCCCGCTGTGTCCCGCTGTGTCTCGCTGTGTGTCTGCTGTGTTCCCCGCTGTGTCCTGCTGTGTCCCGCTGTGTCCTGCTGTGTCCCGCTGTGTGCCTGCTATCCCCTGTTGTGTCCCCCGCTGTGTATCGCTGTGTCCTGCTGTGTCCCCGCTGTGGCCCGCTGTGGCCCGCTGTGTCCCCGCTGTGTCCCGATGTGTACCGCTGTGTCTGCCTCTGTGTAACACGCTGTGTCCTGCTGTGTCCCCCGTGTGTCCTGCTGTGTCCTCGCTGTGTCCCCCGCTGTTTCCCGCTGTTTCCGCCGCTGTGTCACCCGCAGTGTCCCCAGCTGTGTCCGGCTCTGTCCTGCTGTGTTCCCCTGTGTCCCCCGCTGTGTCCCGCTGTGTTCTTTGCTGTGTCCCCCGCTGAGTCCCGCTGTGTCCCCCACTGTGGCCCTGCTGTGTCCCCGCTGTGTCCCTCTGTGTCCCTGGTGTGTCCTCGCTGTGTAACTGCTATGTCTCTCTGTCCCCGCTGTGTCCCACTGTGTTCCGCAGTGTCCGCCTATGTCCCCTCTGTGTCCTCGCTGTATCCCCTGCTGTGTCCCACTGTGTCCCCTGCTGTGTACGCGCTGTGTCCCCGCTGTGTCCTAGCTGTGTCCCGCTGTGGCCCCGTTGTTCCCCGGTTTGTCCCCACTGTCCCCCGCTGTGTCCCTCGCTGTGTACCTCTGTGTCCCGCTCTGTTCTCGCTTTTTCCCCCCTATGTCCTGCCGTGTCCCTGCTGTGTCCGTGCTGT
>NW_012314853.1:0-2103 GCF_000151885.1 Dipodomys ordii | reverse complement strand
TCAGTAGGACACAGCGTGGGACAAAGCGGGAGACAGCGGACGACACAGCGAGGACACAGCTGGACACAGCGGGGACACAGAGGGGACTAAGCAGAGGACATAGAGGGGAAAAAGCGGGACACCACGGGACTCAGTAGGACACAGCGGGACACAGCGGGGACACTGCGGGACACAGCCGGGGGACACAGCGGTGGACAGCGGGGGACAGAGAAGGGACACAGCGGGACACAGAGGGGACACAGCTGGACACAGAAGGGTACACAGCAAGGCACAGCGGACACACAACGGGGACAGAGCTGGACACAGAGGGACACAGAGGGGACAGAGCGTGACACAGCGGGACTCAGCGGAACACAACAGGGGACTCAGCGCGACACAGCGGGGGACACAGGGGGGACACAGCTGGACACTGAGGGAGACAGAGCAAGGACACAGCTGGACACAGCGAAACACAGCGTGACACAGTGGGGACACAGCAGGGGACACAGCGGGACACAGCGGGGGACACAGAGGGACACAGCGGGGTACACAGCAGGGACAAAGCAGGACACAGCGGGGGACACAGTGAGGACAAAGCGGGACACAGCGGTGACAAGCGGGACACAGCTGGGGACACTGCGGGACACAGCGGGACACAGCGGGGACACAGCAAAGACACAGCGGGGGACACAGCGGGACACATCCGGACACAGCCGGGGACACAGCGGGACACAGCGAGAGACACAGCGGGGGACACAGCGGGACACAGCGGGGAACAAAGAGAGGACACAGCGGGACCCAGCGGGACACAACGTCGATAGAGCGGGGACACAGCGGGACACAGCGGTGACACAACGGGAATCAGCAGGGGACACTGCGGGACAGAGAGGGACCCAGCGGGAACACAGCAAGGACACAGCGGGGGACACAGCGGGACACAGCGGGACACAGCGGGGGACACAGCGAGGGACACAGCGGGGGACACAGCAGGACACAGTGGGGAACACAGAGAGAGACACAGCAGGACCCAGCGGGACACAGCATCGATACAGCAGAAACACAGCGGGACACAGCGGGGTACACAGCTGTTGACACAACGGGAAACAGTGGGGGACACAGCGGGACACAGCGGGACACAGCGGGGCACAGCAGGGAAAAAACGGGAGACACAGTGGGAACAGAGCAGGACACAGCGGGGGACACAGAGAGGACACAGTGGGGACACAGCGAGACTCAGCCGGGGACACAGCGGGGGACAAAGCGGGACACCACGGGACACAGTGGGACACAGCGGGACACAACGTGGTCACTGCGGGACACAGTGGGGGACAAAGCGGGACACAGCGGGACACAGGGGGGACGCAGCGGGACACAGCGGGACACGGCGGGGGACACAGCGGGACACAGAGGGGGACATAGCGAGGACACAGCGGGACACAGCGGGACACATCGGGGGACACAGCGAGGACACAGCGGGGACACAGCGGGACACAGCGGGGACACAGAGAGACACGGCGGGGACAAAGCTGGACACAGCGGGGTACACAGAGGGACACAGCGCGGGACACAGCGAGGACACAGCGGGACCCAGCGGGACACAGCGTCGATACAGCGGGCACACAGCGTTACACAGCGTGGTAATCAGCTGTGGACACAACGGGACACAGTGGGGGCACAGCCGGACACAGCGGGACACAGTGGGACACAGCGGGGACAAAGCGTGAGACACAGCGAGGGACAGAGCGAGAGACAGCGGGGGACACAGACTCAGAGGGGGACACAGCAGTACACAGCGGGACACAGCAGAGACACAGCGGGGGACACAGCGGGACACAGCGGGGGACACAGGGATGACACAGCGGTACCCAGCGGGACCCAGCGTCGATACAGCAGGGACACGCGGAACACAGTGGGGTACACAGCTGGGGACACAGCGAGGACACAGCGGGACACAGCGGGACACAGCGGGGACACTGCGGGAACATAGCAGGAAACAGCAGGGTACACAGCGGGACACAGCTGGGGACACAGCGGGGACACAGCGGGACACAGCGGAACACAGCGTGAGACAAAGCGGGAGACAGCAGGGGACACAGCGAGGACACAGGGGGACACAGCGGCTGA
>NW_012314852.1:0-2103 GCF_000151885.1 Dipodomys ordii | reverse complement strand
TGGGGACACAGCAGGGGACACAGCGGGACACAGTGGGGGACACAACGGGTACACAGCGGGACACAGCGAGGACACAGCGGGACACATTGGTGACACAGCGGGGAAAACAGCAGGACAAAGCAGCGGACACAGCGGGGGACACAGCGCGACACAGCAAGACATAGCATGGACACAGCAGTAGACACATCGGGACATAGCTGGGGACACAGCTGGGGACACAACGGGACACAGCGGTGGACACAGCGAGGACACAGCAGGACCCACCGGGACCCAGCGGGGGACACAGCGAGGACACAGCAGGACACAGTGGGGGACACAGCGAGGACACAGCGGGGGACACAACGGGACACAGCGGGGAACACAGCGAGGACACAGCGGGACCCAGCGGGACACAGCGTCGATACAGCGGGCACACAGCGTTACACAGCATGGTACTCAGCTGTGGACACAACGGGACACAGTGGGGGCACAGCCGGACAAAGCGGGACACAGTGGGACCCAGCGGGGACAAAGCGTGAGACACAGCGAGGGACAGAGCGGGAGACAGCGGGGAACACAGCGAGGACACAGCGGGACACAGCGGGACACAGCGTCGATACAGCGGGGACACAGCGTTACACAGCGTAGTACACATCTGTTTACACAACGGGACACAGTGGGGGCACAGCCGGACACAGCGGGACACAGTGGGACACAGCGGGGACAAAGCGTGAGACACAGCAGGGGACAGAGAGGGAGACAGCAGGGGACACAGCGAGGAAATAGCGGGACACAGCGGTGACACAGCGGGGACTCAGCGGGGGACACAGAGGGACACAGCGGGGGACACAGCGGGACACAGCGGGACACATCGGGGGACACAGCGGGACACAGCGGGGACACAGCGGGGACACAGCGGGAAACAGCAGGTCACAGCGGGGGACACAGCGGGACACAGCAGGACACAGCGGGGGACACAGCAGGGACACAGTGGGACACAGTAGGACACAGCGTGGGACAAAGCGGGAGACAGCAGATGACACAGCGAGGACACAGCTGTACACAGCGGGGACACAGAGGGGACTCAGCAGGGGACATAGAGGGAAAAAAGCGGGACACCACGGGACACAGTAGGACACAGCGGGACACAGCGGGGACACTGCGGGACACAGCCAGGAGACACAGCGGTGGACAGCGGGGGACAGAGAATGGACACAGCGGGACACAGAGGGGACACAGCTGGACACAGAAGGGTACACAGCGGGGCACAGCGGACACACAGCGGGGACAGAGCTGGACAAAGAGGGACACAGAGGGGACAGAGCATGACACAGGTGGACACTGACGGAGACAGAGCGAGGACACAGCCGGACACAGCGAAACAAAGCGTGACACAGTGGGGACACAGCAGGGGACACAGCGGGACACAGTGGGGGACACAGCGGGACACAGTGGGGTACACAGCAGGGACAAAGAAGGACACAGCGGGGGACACAGCGAGGACACAGCGGGACACAGCTGGGGACACATTGGGACACAGCGGGACACAGAGGGACACAGCAAGGACACAGCGGGGGACAGTGGGGGACACAACGGGACACAGCAAGGCACAACGGGGTCACAGCAGTGGAAATAGCAGGACACAGCGGGGGACACAGCAAGGACACAATGGGACACAGCGGGACACAGCGGGACACAGCTGGGGACACAGCGGGACACAGCGGGGACACAGCGGGACACAGCGGGACACAGCGGGTGACACAGCATGGACACAGCAAGTCACAGCGGGGAACAGCGGGGGACACAGCGGGACACAGCAGGATACAGAAGGACACAGCGAGGACACAGCGGGACACAGCGGGACACAGCGGGGACACAGTGGGGATATATCTGGGGACACAGTGGGACACTGCGGGGACACATAGGGGCTTAGCGGTTACAAAGTGAGGACACACCAGCGACACAGCGGGACACATTTTTGTTCACTGCAGGGACACAGCGGGACCCAGCGGGACCCAGCGGTGACATAACGGGGACACTTCGTTAGACAGCGGTGGACACAGTATGGTACACAGCGGGGGACAGTGGGGACATTTTATGGTCATAGCAGGACACAGTGGGGAT
>NW_012314851.1:0-2103 GCF_000151885.1 Dipodomys ordii | reverse complement strand
GAAGGAGAAGGAGAACAGGAGTAGAAGCAGAAAGAGAAGCAGAAGAAGGAGTTAGTAGAAGGAAAAGCAGCAGGAGAAACAGAAAGAGGAGCAGAAGGAGAAGCAGAAAATGCAGAAACAGGAGAAGAACAAGCAGAAGAAACAGGAGAAGGACAAGAAGCAGAAGCAGAAGGAGAAGCAGAAACAGAAGGAGGGGAAGCAGAAGAAGCAGAAGCAGGAGAAGCAGAAGCATAAGAATCCGAAGAAGCAGAAGCAGAACCTGAAGCAGAAGGAGAAGCAGGAGAAGCAGAAGAATCAGAATCTGGAGAAGCAGAATGAGAAGCAGAAGGAGAAGTAGAAGCAGAAAGAGAATCAAAAGCAGAAGGAGAAGCAGAAGAAACAGAAGAAGTAGAAGCAGTAGCAGTTGTAGCAGAAGCAGAAGGAAAAGCAGTAGGAAAAGCAGAAGAACAAGAAGGAGAAGGAGAAACAGAAGGAGAAGCAGAAGGAGAAGCAGAAAGAGAAGCAGGTAAAGCGGAAGAAGAAGAAGCAGAAGGAGAATAAGAAGGAGAAGCAGAAGAAGGAGAAGGAGAAGCAGAAGCAGAAGAAGATGCAGAAGGAGAAGCAGAAGAAGCAGAAGCAGAAGGAGAAGCAGGAAAAGCAGAAGAAGCAGAAGCAAAAGGAGAAGCAAAAGAAGGAGAAGGAGAAGCAGAGGCAGTAGAAGTAGCATAAGGAGAAGCACATGTGGAAGGAGATGCAGAAGGAGAAGCAGGAGAAGCAGAAGAAGCAGAAGTTGAAGGAGAAGCAGAAGTAGGAGAAGGTGAAGGAGGAGAAGCAGAAGGAGAAGCAGAAGCAGAATGACAAGCAGAAAGAGAAGCAGGAGAAGGACAAGAAGCAGAAGCAGGAGAAGCCGAAAGAGAAGAAGCAGAAGAAGCAGAAACATTAGCAGAAGGAGAAGCAGAAGCAGAAGGAGAAGCAGCAGCAGAAGTAGAACCAGAAATTCAGGCAGGAGAAACAGAAGAAGCAGAAGCAGAAGGAGAAGCAAAAAGAGAAGCACAAGGAGTAGTAAAAGAAGCAGCAGAAGGAGAAGCAGCAGAAGCAGCAGAAAAACAAGCAGGAGAAGTAGAAGCAGAAAGAGAAGTAGAAGCAGAAGAAGCAGAACCAGAAGAAGAAGCCGTAGATGCATAGGAAGCAGAAGCAGGAGAAGCAGAAGAAAAAGAAGAAGCATAACAAGCAGAAATAGAAGCAGAGGGAGAAACAGAAGAAGGAGAAGGAGCAGCAGAAGGTGAAGCAGAAGGAGATGCAGAAGCAGAAAGAGAAGCAGAAACAGAAGGAGAAGTTGGAGAATCAGAAGAAGCAGAAGCAGAAAGAGAAGCAGAAGAGGGAGAAGGAGAAGCAGAAGCAGAAGGACAATCAGGAGAAGCAGAAGAAGCAGAAGCGGGAGAAGCAGAAGAAGAAACAGAAGAAGGAGAAGTTGCAGAAGGAGAAGCAGAAGGAGAAGCATAAATAGAAACAGAAGCAGAAGAAGCAGTTGCAGGAGAAGCAGAAGCAGAAGAAACAGAAGAAGCTGAAGAAGCAGAAGGAGAACCTGAAGCAGAAGGAGAAGCAGAAGCATCAGAAGCTGGAAAAGCAGAAGCAGAAGATACAGAACAAGCAGCAGAAGCAGAAGCAGAACGAGAAGAAGAAGAATAAGAAGGAGAAAGAGAAGGATTAGGAGTAGGAGGAGCAGAAGCAGAATTAGAAGCAGAAAGAGAAGCAGAAGGAGAAGCAGAAGGAGAAACAGAAGAAGCAGAAGCAGGAGAAGCAGAAGCAGAAGCAGAATGAGAAGCACAAGAAGGAGAAATTGAAGGAGAAGGAGAATGAGACGGAGAAGCAGAAGGAGAAGTAGGAGAAGAAGCAGAAAAACAAGCAGGAGAAGCAGAAGCACAAAGAGAAGTAGAAGCAGGAGAAGCAGAAGCAGAAGAAGAAGCAGTAGAATCATAAGAAGCAGAAGCAGGAGAAGCAGAAACAGAAGAAATAAAGAAGCATAAGATGCAGAAGCAGATGGAGAAACAGAAGATGGAGAAAGAGCAGCAGAATGTGAAGCAGAGGAGATGCAGAAGCAGAACGAGAAGCAGAAACAGAAGT
>NW_012314850.1:0-2103 GCF_000151885.1 Dipodomys ordii | reverse complement strand
GAAGGAGAAGCAGAAGCAGAAAGAGAAGCAAAAGCAGAAGTGATGAAGCAGAAGGAGAAGCAGAAGAAGCCGAGGCAGTAGCAGAAGAAGCAGAAGATTCAGAAGCAGAAGGAGAAGCAGAAGGAAAAGCAGTAGAACTAGAAGGAGAAGGAGAAGGAGAAACAGAAGGAGAAGCAGAAAGAGAAGCAGAAGAAGGAGCAGGAGAAGGATAAGCAGCAGGAGAAGCAGAAAGAGCAGCAGAAGGAGAAGCAGGAGATACAGAACCAGGAGAAGCAGAAGCTGAAGAAACACGAGAAGGACAAGAAGCAAAAGCAGAAGGAGAAGCAAAAACAGAAGGAGAAGCAGAAAGAGAAGGAGGGGAAGCAGAAGAAGCAGAAGCAGGAGAAGCAGAAGCATAAGAATCCGAAGAAGCAGAAGCAGAACCTGAAGCAGAAGGAGAAGCAGGAGAAGCAGAAGAAGCAGAATCTGGAGAAGCAGAATGAGAAGGTGAAGGAGAAGCAGAAGCGGAAAGAGAATCAAAAGGAGAAGGAGAAGCAGAAGAAACAGAAGAAGCAGAAGCAGTAGCAGTTGCAGCAGAAGGAGAAGGAGAAGCAGAAGGAAAAGCAGAAGAACGAGAAGGAGAAGGAAAAACAGAAGCAGAAGCAGAAGGATAATCAGAAGAGAAGCAGATGAGCAGAAGGAGAAGCAGAAGGAGAAGCAGAAGCAGAAGAAGCAGCAGAAGGAGAAGAAGAAGCAGAAGAAGATGCAGAAGGAGAAGCTGGAGAAGCAGAAGAAGCAGAGGCAGAAGAAGAAGTAGAAGTAGGAGAAGGAGAAGGAAGAGCAACAGAAGCAATAGGAGAAGCAGAAGGAGAAGCAGAAGCAGAAAGAGAAGCAGTAGAAGCAGAAGAAGCAGGAAAACAGAAGAAGAAGAAAGAGAAGAGGAAGAAGAAGAAGAAGAAGAAGAAGAAGAAGAAGAAGAAGAAGAAGAAGAAGAAGAAGAAGAAGAAGAAGAAGAAGAAGAAGAAGAAAAAGAAGAAATAGAAGAAGAAGAAGAAGAAGAAGAAGAAGAAGAAGAAGAAAAAGAAGAACAAGAAGAAGAAGACGAAGACGAAGAAGAAGTCGAAGAAGAAGAAGAAGAAGAAGAAGAAGAAGAAGAAGAAGAAGAAGAAGAAGAAGAAGAAGAAGAAGAAGAAGAAGAAGAAGAAGAAGCATAAGGAGAAGCATAAGGAGAAGCAGTAGAAGCAGAAAAAGCAGGAACAGGAGAAGCAGAAGCAGAAGAAAAAGAATAAGCAAAAGAAGCAGAAGCAGAAGCAGGGGGAGAATCAGAAGAAGGATAAGGAGAAGGAGCAGCAGAAGGAGAAGCAGAAGCAGAATGAGAAGCAGAAACAGAAGGAGAACAAGAAGGAGAAGCAGGAGAATCAGAAGAAGCAGAAATAGAAAAAGAAAGAGAAGGAGAAGAAGGAGAAGCAGAAGTAGCATCAGAAGAAACAGAAGAAGAAGAAGCAGAAGAAACAGAAGCAAAAGAAACAGAAGAAGGAGAAGAGCAGAAGCAGAAGCAGAAGGAGAAGCAGAAGCAGAAGGAGAAGAAGAAAGAGAAGCAGGAGAAGCAGGAGAAGCAGAAGCAGAAGAAACAGGCGAAGCCGAAAAAGCAGAATCATAATCTGAAGCAGAAGGAGAAACAGAAGAAGCACAATCTGAAGCAGAAGCAGAAGAAACAGTAATAGTAGAATAAGCAGAAGCAGAAGCAGCAGGAGAAGCAGAAGAAGAAGACGGAGAAGGCGACGGAGAAGGATTAGGAGTAGGAGAAGCAAAAGGATAAGCAGAAGCAGAAAGAGACGCAGAAGGAAAAGCAGCACGAGAAGTAGGAGAAGCAGGAGAAGCAGGAGAAACAGAAGACGCAGAAGCAGAATTAGATGCTCAAGAAGAAAAGATTTTAGGATCGTAATGAGAAGCCAGCCCAGGCAGGAAAGTCCGTAAGACTTTTATATCCAATTAAGCAACAAAAAATCTGGAAGTGGAGCTGTGACTCAAGTGGTAGAGAACTAGCCAAGAAGAAAATAGCTCAGGGACAGCAACCAAGCCCTGAGTTCAAACCCAAGGACCAGCACACGGAAAATAGTGGGA
>NW_012314849.1:0-2103 GCF_000151885.1 Dipodomys ordii | reverse complement strand
TGTCCTGCTACGTTCCCGCAGAGCCCCGCTTTGTCCCACTGTGTCCTCGCTGTGTCCCCCGCTGTGTCCTGTTGTGTCCCCAGCTGTGTACCTCGCTGTGTCCCGCTGTGTCCCCGCTGAATCGAGGCTGGGTCCCGCTGGGTCCTGCTGTGTCCTCCCTGTGTCCCCTGCTGTGTCCCGCTGTGTCCACCATTGTGTCCCGTTGTGTCTACTGCTTTGTCCCCACTGTGTCCCTCTGTGTCCCGCTGTGTCCTCGCTGTGTCCCACGCTGTGTTCCGCTGTGGCCTCGCTTTTTTCCCCGCTGTGTCCCGCTGTGTACCCCTCTGTGTCCCCAGCTGTGTCTCGCTGTGTCCCCCGCTGTGTCCATGCTCTTTCCCCTCTGTGTCCCGCTGTGTCCCGCTGTGTACTGCTGTGTCCCCGCTGAGTCCTGCTGTGTCCCCGCTGTGTCCCAATGTGTCCTCGCTCTGTCCCCCACTGTGTACCGCTGTGTGCTTCCTGTATCCCATGCTGTGTCCCGCTGTGTCCCGCTGTGTCCCCGCTGTGTCCCCCGCTATGTCCCGCTTTGTCCCCCGCTGTGTCCCGCTCTGTCCTTGCTGTGTCCCCCACTGTGTGCCGCTGTGTCCCCGCTGTGTGCCTGCTGTGTCCCGCTGTGTCTGCCGCTTTGTCCCGCTGTGTCCCACTGTGTCCCCGCTGTGTCCCGTTGTGTCCCGCTGTGTCCCCGCTGTGTGCCCGCTGTGTCCCTCTGTGTACCCCGCTGTGTCCCGCTGTGTCCCGCTGTGTCACACTGTGTTCCTTGTTGTCCCGCTTTGACCCCCGCTGTGACCTCGCTTTGTTTCCCGATGTGTCCCAATGTGTACAACTCTGTGACCCCGCTGTGTCCCGCTCTGTACCCGCTGTGTCCTCGCTGTGTCCACCGCTGTGTCCCGCTGTGTCCCGCTGTGTCCTCGCTGTGTCCCGCTGTGTCCCCTCTGTATCGACGCTGTGTCTGCTGGGTCCCGCTCTGTCCTCGATGTGTTCCTCGTTGTGTCCCGCTGTGTCCTCCGCTGTGTCCCTCGCTGTGTCCCTGCTGTGTCCCTGCTGTGTCCCTGCTGTGTCCCGCTGTGTCCCGCTTTGTCCTCGCTGTGTCCCAAGCTGTGTACCGCTGTGTCCCCCGCTGTGTCCTGCTGTGTCCTGCTGTTTCCCCGCTTTGTCCCACTGTGTCCCCCGCTGTGTGCCGCTGTGTACCGCTGTGTCCCGCTGTGTCCCGGTGTGTCCCACTGTGTCCGCGCTGTGTTCCCGGCTGTGTCCCGCTGTGTACCACTCTGTGTCCCCCGCTGTGTCCCTCTATGTCCCCCGCTGTGACCCGCTGTGTCCTGCTTTGTCCCCCGCTGTGTCCCGACTGTGTGCCCCCTGTGTCCCGCTGTATACCCCGCTGTGTCCAGCTGTGTTCCCGCTGTGTCCCACTGTGTCCCCTCTCTGTCCCCTGCTGTCCCCCTTTGTGTCTCCCGCTGTGTCCCCTCTCTGTCCCCTGCTGTCCCCCGCTGTGTCTCCCGCTGTGTCCCGTTGTGTCCCGCTGTGTCGCCCGCTTTGTCCCGCTGTGCCCCTGCAGTGTCCCCGCTGTGTCACACTGTGTCACACTGTGTCCCGTGTTGTCCCGATTTGGCCCCAGGTGTGACCTTGCTGTGTTTCTCGCTTTGTCCCGCTGTGTACCCTTCTGTGTCCCACGCTGTGTCCCGCTGTGTCCTCCGCTGAGTCCCCGCTGTGTCACCGCTGTGTCCCGCTGTTTCCTCGCTGTGTCCCCTGCTGTTTCCGTCTCTGTCCCTCGCTGTGTCTCACGCTTTGTCCCCGCTGTGTCCCACTGTGTCCCGCTGTGTCCCGCTGTGCCCCCACTGTTTCCCGTTGTGTCCACAGTGTGTACCACGCTGTGTAACGCTGCCTCCCCGCTGTATCGACGCTGTGTCCCGTTGTGTCCCGCTGTGTCCTCGCTGTGTTCCCCACTGTGTCCCGCTGTGTCCCCCGCTGTGTCCCCCGCTGTGTCCTCGATGTGTCCCCTGTTGTGTCCCGCTGTGTCCTCACTGGGTAGCCACAAATGTGTCCCTCTGTGTCCACCGCTGTCCCCCGCTG
>NW_012314848.1:0-2103 GCF_000151885.1 Dipodomys ordii | reverse complement strand
CGGGACACAGCGGGGTACACAGTGGAACACATCGAGGACACAGCGGGACACAGCAGCACACAGCGGGGACTCAGCGGGTGACACAGCTGGGGACACAGCTGGTGACACAGCGGGACACAGCGGGACACAGCGGGGACACAGCGGGACACAGCGGGGGACACAGAGGCCGACAAACCAGGACACAGCGGGACACAGCGCGAAACAGAAGGACACAGCGGGGGACACACCGTGACACAGCGGGGGTCACAGCAAGGACATAGCGGAACACAGGAGGACACAGCAGGGACACAGCGGGGACACAATGGGGGACAAAGTAGGACAGATCGGGGTATACAACGAGGACACAGCGGGGACATAGGGGGACACTGCGGAACACAGTGGAACACAGCGGGAACACAGCAGGAGACACAGCGGGGAAGAGAGGGACACAGCCGGGGACACAGCGGGACACAGCAGGCGAAACAGCGGGGACACAGCGGGACACAGTGGGACACAGCGGGGACACAGCAGGGGACACAGCGGGGAAGAGCGGGACACAGCGGGGGATACAGCCGGGGACACAGCGGGACACAGCAGGGGACACAGCGGGGACACAGCAGGGGACACGGTGGCACGCAGCAGGGGATACAGCGATGACACAGAGGGCACATAGGGGGACACTGCGGGACACCGTGGGACACAGCTGGGACACAGAGGGGCATAGCAGTTACACAGCGAGGACACACCAGGGACACAGCGGGACAGAGCAGGGACACAGCGGGGACACAGCGGGGGACACAGTGGGGGACAGAGCGGTAAACAGCGGGGGACACAGCGGGACTCAGCGGGGGACACAGCAAAGAACACAGCGGGACACAGCGGGGGACACAGGGAAACACAGCGGGACACAGCTGGACACAGCTGGGGACACAGCGGGTGACACAGCGGGGGAAACAGCGGGAAACAGCGGGGGACACAGCGAGGACACAGCAGGAAACAGCGGGGGACACAGCAGGACACAGCGGGGTACACAGAGGCAGACACAGCGGTACACATCGGGACACAGCGTGGACACAGCGGGACACAGAGGGACACAGCGGGACACAGCGGGGAACACAGCGGGACACACAGCGGGACACACCGGGACACAGCGGGGGACACAGGATGGACACAGCGGGTCACAGCGGGGAAATAGTGGGGGACACAGCGTGGGACACAGCGGGATACAGAAGGACACAGCGAGGACACAGCGGGACACAGGAGGACACAGCGGGGACACAGCGGGGACACAGCGGGGGACACAGTGGGACACAGCGGGCACACAGAGGGACTCAGCGGTTACAGAGCGAAGACACACCAGGGACACAGCGGGACACAGCGGAGACACAGCAGGGACACAGTGAGACACAGCGAGGACACAGTGGGACACAGCGTGGGATACAGCGGGGGACAGCGGTGACACACCGGTGGACAGCAGGGACACAGCGGGACACAGCGGGACACAGCAGGGGACACAGCGGGGACACAGAGGGGACAGCAGGCACACAGCGGGACACAGCGGAACACAGAAGGGCACAGCAGGACACATCGGGGGACACAGCAGGACACTGCAGGGTACACAGCGGGACACAGCTGGACACAAAGGGACAAAGCAGGGACACAGCGGGGGACAAGGCGGGACACAGCGAGGACAGAGTGGGACACAGGAGGACACAGCGGGACACAGCGGGGACACAGCAGGGGACACAGCAGGACACAGAGGGGACACAGAGGGACTCAGCGGTTACACAGCGAGGACACACCAGGGACACAGGGGGACACAGTGGAGACACAGCAGGGACACAGTGAGACACAGCGAGGACACAGTGGGACACAGCGTGGGATACAGCGGGGGACAACGGTGACACACCGGCGGACAGCGGGGACACAGCGGGACACAGCGGGGACACAGCGGGACACAGCGGGACACAGTGGGGGTCACAGTGGGACACAGCGGGGGACACAGCGAGGACACAGCGGGACACAGCGGTGGACATCGGGGACACAGCGGGTCACAGCGGGGACACAGCACGGACACCGCGGGTCACAGCCTGGTACACAGTGGGGGACACAGCGAGGACACAG
>NW_012314847.1:0-2103 GCF_000151885.1 Dipodomys ordii | reverse complement strand
CATTCTGCTTCTGCTTCTCTTTCTGCTTCTCCTATTGCTTCTGCGGCTCTTCCTTCTCCTTCTCCTTCTTCTACTTCTCCTTCTGCTTCTGTTTCTTCTGCTTCTCCTGCTTCTCCTTCTGCATCTTCTTCTGCTTCTCTTTCTGCTGTTTCTTCTGCTTCTGCTTCTCCTTCTGCTTCTCCTTCTGTTTCTCCTTCTCCTTCTCGTTCTTCTGCTTTTCCTTCTGCTTCTCCTTCTGCTTCTGCTGCAACTGCTACTGCTTCTGCTTCTTCTGTTTCTTCTGCTTCTCCTTCTGCTTTTGATTCTCTTTCTGCTTCTGCTTCTGCTTCTACTTCAGCTTCTCATTCTGCTTCTCCAGATTCGGCTTCTTCTGCTTCTCCTGCTTCTCCTTCTGCTTCAGGTTCTGCTTCTGCTTCTTCGGATTCTTATGCTTCTGCTTCTCCTGCTTCTGCTTCTTCTGCTTCCCCTCTTTCTCTTTCGGCTTCTCCTTATGTTTCTGCTTCTCCTTCTGCTTCTGCTTCTGCTTCTTGTCCTTCTCCTGTTTCTTCTCCTTCTGCTTCTCCTGCTTCTGCTTCTTCTGCTTTTCCTGCTTCTCTTTCTGCTTGTCCTTCTGCTTCTGCTCCTTCTCCTTCTTCTGTTTCTTCTTCTTCTGCTTCTCCCGCTTGTGCTTCTCCTGCTTCTCCTGCTTCTCGTTCTGCTTCTCTTCGTCGGCTTCTCTTTCTATTTCTGCTTCTGCTTCTTCTGATTCTGATTCTTCTCCTTCTTCTTCTGTTCTGCTTCTGCTTCTTCTGCATCTCCTGCTTCTCCTTCTGCATCTCCTTCTGCTTGTGCTTTTCCTTCTGCTTCTTCTTCTGTTTCGGCTTCTCCTCCTTCTTCTCCGTCTGCTTCTGTTTCTTCTGCTTTTCCTGCGTCTCCTTCTGCTTCTCCTTCTGTTTCTCCTTCTCGTTCTTCTGCTATTCCTTCTGCTTCTCTTTCTGGTTCTGCATCTTCAGCTTCTTCTGCTACTGATTCTGCTTCTTCTGTTTCTTCTGCTTCTCCTTCTGCTTCTCCTTCTGCTTTTGCTTCTCTTTCTGCTTCTGCTTCTCCTTCTGGTTCTCCTTCTTCGTCTCCAGATTCTGCTTCTTCTGCTTCTCCTGCTTCTCCTTCTGCTTTAGGTTCTGCTTTTGCTTCTTCGGCTTCTTCTGCTTCTATTTTTGCTTCTCCTTCTGTTTCTGCTTCTCTTTCTGCTTCTGCTTCTTCTCCTTCTTCTGATTCTGCTTCTCCTGCTTCTGCTTCTCCTGCTTCTCCTTCTGTTTCTCTTTATGCTTCTCCTTCTGCTTCTCCTTCTTCTGCTTCTACTACTGCTTCTGCTTCTCCTTCTGCATCTTCTTCTGTCTCAATTTCTCCTTCTTCTGCTTTTCATTCTGCTTCTGCTTCTCCTGCTTCTGCTTCTTCTGCTTCTCCTGCTTCTCCTTCTCATTCTCCTTCTCTTTCTGCTTATCCTTCTGTTTCTCCTACTCCTAATCCTTCTCTTTCTCCTTGTTCTTCTTCTGCTTCTCGTTCTTCTTCTGCTTCTTCTGCTTCTTCTGCTTGTTCTGTTTCTTCTGCTTCTACTTTTCCAGCTTCTGCTGCTTCTGCTTCTCCTTCTGCTTCAGGTTCTCCTTCTGCTTCTTGGGCTTCTTCTGTTTCTTCTGCTTCTGCTTCTCCTGCTACTGCTTCTTCAGCTTCTTCTGCTTCTCTTTCTGCTTCTCCTTCTGCTTCTGCTCCTCCTTCTGCTCCTTCTCTTTCTTCTGTTTCTTCTTCTTCTTCTTCTTCTGCTCCTCCCGCTTCTGCTTCTTCTGCTTCTCCTGCTTGTCCTCCTCCTTCTCCTTCTTCTCCTTCTCTTTCTGCTTCTGCTTCTTCTGATTCTTCAACTTCTCCTTCTTCTTCTCCTTCTGTTTCTGCTTCTCTTTCTGCTTCTGCATCTCCTTCTGCTTCACATTCTGCTTCTCTTTCTCCTTCTTCTGTGTCTCCCACTGCTTCTGCTTCTTATGCTTCTTCTTTATCTTCTGCTTCTGCTACTCCTGCTTCTGCTTCTTGTGCATTCTACTGCTTCTTCTTCTGCTTCTTCTGCTTCTACTTCTC
>NW_012314846.1:0-2103 GCF_000151885.1 Dipodomys ordii | reverse complement strand
AGGGGGGACACAGCGGGACCCAGCAGGACACAGCGGGACACAGCAGGACACAGCGGGGTACACAGCGGGACACAGCGGGGGACACAGCGGGACACAGCGGGGGACACAGAGGGCACTCAGCTGGGGACATAGCGGGGGACAAAGCGGGACACCACAGGACACAGTGGGACACAGCAGGACACAGCGGGGACACTGCAGGGACACAGCGGGACAAAGCAGGGGACCCAGCGGGACCCAGCCGGACACAGCAGGACCCAGCGGGGAAACAGCGGGGACACAGTGGGACACAGCGAGGACACAGCGGGACACAGCGGGACACTGCGGGGCACAGCGGGGGACACAGCGGGATACAGCAGGGGACACAGGGAGGACACAGCGGAACACAGCATGGGACAATGCGAGGACACAGCGGGAAACAGCGAGACACAGCGAGACCCAGCGGGGACCCAGCAGTGGACACAGCGGGACACAGCGGGGGACAAAGCGGGACACCACGGAACACAGCAGGACACAGCGTGAAACAGCGGTGAACCTGCGGGGACACAGCGGTACACAGCGGGGGACACGGCGGGACACAGCGGGACACAGCGGGGGACACAGCCGGACACAGCAGGGACACAGCGGTGAACCTGCGGGGACACAGCGGGACACAGCGGGGGACACAGCGGGACACAGCGAGAGACACAGTGGGGAACACAGCGGGACACAGCGGGGAACAAAGACAGGACACAGCGGGACCCAGCGGGACACAGTGTCGATAGAGCGTGGACACAGCGGGACACAGCGGTGACACAACGGGACTCAGCGGGGGACACTGCGGGACCCAGCGGGACCCAGCGGGGACACAGCAAGGACACAGCGGGGGACACAGCGGGACACAGCGGGGGACACAGCGAGTGACACAGCGGGGGACACAGCGGGACACAGTGGGGAACACAGGGAGAGACACAGCAGGACCCAGCGGGACACAGCGTCGATACAGCGGGGACACCGCGGGGTACACAGCTGTTGACACAACGGGACACAGTGGGGGACACAGCGGGACACAGCGGGACACAGTGGGGCACAGCGGGGACAAAACGGTAGACACAGTGGGGAACAGAGCAGGACACAGCGGGGGACACAGAGAGGACACAGTGGGGACACAGCGAGACTCAGCCGGGGACACAGCAGGGAAAAAGCGGGACACCACGGGACACAGTGGGACACAGCGGGACACAGCGGGACACAGCGGGGTCACTGCGGGACACAGTGGGGGACAAAGCGGGACACAGTGGGACACAGCGGGGACGCAGAGGGACACAGCGGGACACCGCGGGACACGGCGGGGGACACAGCGGGACACAGAGGGGGACATAGCTAGGAAACAGCGGGGGATACAGCGGGGGACATAGCCGGACACAGCGGGACACAGCGGGGGACACAGGGGGGACACAGCGGGACCCAGCGCGGGACACAGCGAGGACACATTGGGACACAGCGGGGACACAGCGGGACTCAGCGGGAGACACAGCAGTACACAGCTGGACACAGCGGGTCACAGCGAGGGACACAGAGGGGTACATAGCGGGACACAGTGGGGAACACAGCGAGGACACAGCGGGACCAAGCGGGACACAGCGGGGGACACAGCCGGACACAGCAGGGACACAGCGGGGACACAGCGGGACCCAGCAGGACACAGCGGGGGACACAGCGGGACACAGCGGGACACAGCGGGGGACACAGCCGGACACAGCAGGGACACAGTAGGCCACAGCGTGGAACAAAGCGGGAGAAAGCGGAGGACACAGCGAGGACACAGCTGGACACAGCGGGGACACAGAGGGGACTCAGCAGGGGACATAGAGGGGAAAAAGCGGGACACCACGGGACACAGTATGACACAGGGGGCTCAGCGGGGACACTGCGGGACACATCCGGGGGACACAGCGGTGGACAGTGGGGGAAAGAGAAGGGACACAGCGGGACACAGAGGGGATACAGCTGGACACAGAAGGGTACACAGTGGGGCACAGCGGACTCACAACAGGGACAGAGCTGGACACAGAGGGACACAGAGAGGACAGAGCGTGACACAGCGGGACACAGCGTAACACAGTA
>NW_012314845.1:0-2103 GCF_000151885.1 Dipodomys ordii | reverse complement strand
AAGCAGGAGAAGCAGAAGCAGAAGAAAAAGAATAAGCATAAGAAGCAAAATCAGAGGGAGAAGCAGAAGAAGGAGAAGAAGAAGCAGAAGAAGCAGCAGAAACAGAAGCAGAAGAAGATGCAGAAGGAGAAGCAGGAGAAGCAGAAGAAGGAGAAGGAGAAGGCGAAAGAGAAGGATTAGGAGTAGGAGAAGCAAAAGGATAAGCAGAAGCAGAAAGAGACGCAGAAGGAGAAGCAGCACGAGAAGTAGGAGAAGCAGGAGAAGCAGAAGCAGGAGAAGCAGAAGAAACAGAAGACGCAGAAGCAGAATGAGAAGCAGAAGGAGAAATTGAAGCAGAAGCAGAAGCAGAAGGAGAAGCAGAAGCAGAAGAAGGAGAAGGAGAAGCAGAAAGAGAAGCAGAAAGAGAAGCACAACGAGAAGCAGGAGAAGCAGAAGCAGGAGAAGCAGAAGCAGAAGAAACATAGGAAGGAGAAGAAGCAGAAGCAGAAGGAGAAGCAGAAACAGAAGGAAAAGCAGAAAGAGAAGCAGGAGAAGCAGAAGAAGCAGCAGCAGGAGAAGCAGAAGCAGAAGAAGCCGAAGAAGCAGAAGCAGAACCTGAAGCAGAAAGAGAAGCAGGAGAAGCAGAAGAAGCAGAATCTGGAGAAGCAGAAGGAGAAGCAGAAGCAGAAAGAGAAGCAAAAGCAGAAGGAGAAGCAGAAGGGGAAGCAGAAGAAACAGAAGAAGCAGAGGCAGTAGCAGAATATGTAGAAGCAGAAGGAGAAGCAGAAGGAAAAGCAGAAGAACGAGAAGGAGAAGGAGAAGGAGAAACAGAAGGAGAAGCAGAAAGAGAAGCAGAAGAAGGAGCAGGAGAAGGAAAAGCAGCAGGAGAAACAGAAAGAGAAGCAGAAAGAAAAGCAGAAGGAGAAGCAGGAGATGCAGAAACAGGAGAAGAACAAGCAGAAGAAACAGGAGAAAGACAAGAAGCAGAAGCAGAAGGAGAAGCAGAAAGAGAAGGAGGGGAAGCAGAAGAAGCAGAAGCAGGAGAAGCAGAAGCATAAGAATCCGAAGAAGTAGAAGCAGAACCTGAAGCAGAAGGAGAAGCAGGAGAAGTCGAAGAATCAGAATCTGGAGAAGCAGAAGGAGAATCAGAAGGAGAAGCAGAAGCAGAAAGAGAATCAAAAGCAGAAGGAGAAGCAGAAGAAATAGAAGAAGCAGAAGTAGTAATGCAGAACGAGAAGCAGAAGGAAAAGCAGAAGAACTAGAAGGAGAAGGAAAAACAGAAGGAGAAGCAGAAAGAGAAGCAGGTAAAGCAGAAGAAGAAGAAGAAGGAGAATCAGAAGGAGAAGCAGAAGAAGGAGAAGGAGAAGCAGAAGAAGATGCAGAAGGAGAAGCAGAAGAAGCAGAAGCAGAAGGAGAAGAAGGAAAAGCAGAAGAAGCAGAAGCAAAAGGAGAAGCAAAAGAAGGAGAAGGAGAAGGAGAAGCAGAGGCAGAAGAAGAAGCATAAGGACAAGCACATGCAGAAGGAGAATCAGGAGAAACAGAAGAAGCAGAAGGTGAAGGAGAAGCAGAAGTAGGAGAAGGAGAAGGAGGAGAAGCAGAAGCAGAAGGAGAAGCAGAAGCGGAATGAGAAGCAGAAAGAGAAGCAGGAGAAGCACAAGAAGCAGAAGCAGGAGAAGCCGAAAGAGAAGAAGCAGAAGAAACAGAAACAGAAGCAGAAGGAGAAGCAGAAGCAGAAGGAGAAGCAGCAGAAGAAGTAGAACCAGAAATTCAGGCAGGAGAAACAGAAGAAGCAGAAGAAGAAGCAGAAGGAGAAGCAAAAAGAGAATCAGAAGAAGAAGTAGAAGAACCAGCAGGAGAAGCAGCAGAAGAAGCAGAAAAACAAGCAGGAGAAGCAAAAGCAGAAAGAGAAGTAGAAGCAGAAGAAGCAGCAGAAGAAGAAGAAGCAGTAGAAGCATAAGAAGCAGAAGCAGGAGAAGCAGAAGCAGAAGAAAAAGAAGAAGCATAAGAAGCAGAAGCAGAGGGAGAAACAGAAGATGAGAAGAGCAGCAGATGGTGAAGCAGATGGAGATGCAGAAGCAGAAAGAGAAGCAGAAACAGAAGAGAGGATAAAGGAGAAGTTAGAGA
>NW_012314844.1:0-2103 GCF_000151885.1 Dipodomys ordii | reverse complement strand
AGGAGAATCAGAAGAAGCAGAAGCAGGAGAAACAGAAGCAGAAGAAATAGAAGAAGCAGAAGGAGAAGCAGAACAGAAGGAGAATCAGAAGAAGGAGAAGGAGAAGGAAAAGCAGAAATAGAAGAAGAAGAAGTAGAAGAAGAAGATGAAGAAGAAGAAGAAGAAGAAGAAGAAGAAGAAGAAGAAGAAGAAGAAGAAGAAGAAGAAGAAGAAGAAGAGTAAGAATCAGAAGAAGGAGAAGCAGAATGAGAAGCAGAAGGAGAAGCAGGAAAATCAGAAGAAGGAGAAGCAGAAGAAGCATAAGGAGAAGCAGAAGTAGGAGAAGCGAAAGAAGGAGAAGCAGAAGCAGAAGGAGATACGGAAGGAGAAGCAGATGAAGAAGGTGAAGCAGAAGCAGAATGAGAAGCAGAAGAAGGAGAAGTAGAAGGAGAAAGAGAAGGAGTAGGAGTAGGAGAAGCAGAAGGATAAGCAGAAAGAGAAGCCGAAGGAGAAGCAGAAAGAGAAGCAGAAGGAGCAGAAGAAGGAGAAGCAGAATGAGAAGCAGAAGGAGAAGCAGGAAAATCAGAAGAAGGAGAAGCAGAAGAAGCATAAGGAGAAGCAGAAGTAGGAGAAGCGAAAGAAGGAGAAGCAGAAGCAGAAGGAGATACGGAAGGAGAAGCAGATGAAGAAGGTGAAGCAGAGCAGAATGAGAAGCAGAGATGAGAAGTAGAAAGAGAAGGAGTAGGAGTAGGGAGAAGCAGAAGGATAAGCAGAAAGAGAAGCCGAAGGAGAAGCAGAAAGAGAAGCAGAAGGAGCAGAAGAAGGAGAAGCAGAATGAGAAGCAGAAGGAGAAGCAGGAAAATCAGAAGAAGGAGAAGCAGAAGAAGCATAAGGAGAAGCAGAAGTAGGAGAAGCGAAAGAAGGAGAAGCAGAAGCAGAAGGAGATACGGAAGGAGAAGCAGATGAAGAAGGTGAAGCAGAAGCAGAATGAGAAGCAGAAGAAGGAGAAGTAGAAGGAGAAAGAGAAGGAGTAGGAGTAGGAGAAGCAGAAGGATAAGCAGAAAGAGAAGCCGAAGGAGAAGCAGAAAGAGAAGCAGAAGGAGCAGAAGAAGGAGAAGCAGAAGAAGAAGAAACAGAAGAAGCAGAAGCAGAATGAGAAGCAGAAGAAGGAGAAATTGAAGCAGAAGCAGAAGCTGAAGGAGAAGCAGAAGCAGAAAGAGAAGCAGCAGAAGGAGAAGGAGAAGGAAAAGCAGGAATAGAAGAAGAAGACGAAGAAGAAAAAGAAGAAGAAGATGAAGAAGAAGAAGAAGAAGAAGAAGAAGAAGAGGAAGAAGAAGAAGATGAAGAAGAAGAAGGATAAGAAGAAGAAGAGAGGACAAGATGCTGGAGGAGAAGCTGGAATCTGAATAAGCTCTCGCATAGAAAGCAGTTTTAGAGGTCCAGTGAACAGTCCTAAGCCAGAGAAACACACCAAGTGTGCCATCACAGGACAGAGAGTTAGACAAGTGAGAGAAAACTAAGGCAAGAATACACATCTGAGCACCAGCCAGCAGCCAACGGCGGAGGCTGCGGCGGCAGGGTCGCGGTGGAGACCACAGCCGGGGCAATACCTGAGCGCTCACACAGAGAGTCCGGGACGAAGAAGCCAGACGCAGCTGGCGAGCGGATTCTACTCAACACCAGTAAGAACCGACAAGGAGCAGAGAGATTCATCCTGCAGTTTGCAGACCAGAGACGACCCAGGATCCAAGACTCGGCATGAGTAGAAGCCCGACATCCTCACTCCTTCTCAGGGAGCAGAGGAGGGAAGGCCACCCCTCCCCCCCCCGCACTGGCGATTTCCATCTTGGATACCGACAAAGCTCGGCGGAGCTGCTAGCTCCAACTCAGGCCTTGGAAGAAAACGAGTCATCTAGCAGGTCACAAGAACTTAATGGCGAAGTGACCTGCCAGACTCAGCTCCATCCAGGGAAAAGTCACCCAGCTCAGCACCAGCCATTGGAGCAGCTTTCCCCACTGGGTAACTAGAGCCAGAGGCTGCCCCTCCCTCTAGCAGCCTCAACAATCAAAGGAAAAACAGAAACCCTGAGATGGCTCCAGGCTGGGCTCTGTGAGTTTTTTTTT
>NW_012314843.1:0-2103 GCF_000151885.1 Dipodomys ordii | reverse complement strand
CAGCAGAAGGAGAAGCAGAAACAGAAGGAGAAGCAGAAAGAGAAGGAGGGGATGCAGAAGAAGCAGAAGCAAGAGAAGCAGAAGCATAAGAATCCGAAGAAGCAGAAGCAGAACCTGAAGAAGAAGGAGAAGCAGGAGAAGCAGAAGAAGCAGAAGCAGAAGGAGAAGTAGAAGTAGGAGAAGGAGAAGGAAGAGCCGCAGAAGCAATAGGATTAGCAGAAGGAGAAGCAGAAGCAGAATGAGAAGCAGAAAGAGAAGCAGTAGAAGCAGAAGAAGCAGGAAAAAAGAAGCAGAAGAAAGAGAAGAAGAAGAAGAAGAAGAAGAAGAAGAAGAAGAAGAAGAAGAAGAAGAAGAAGAAGAAGAAGAAGAAGAAGAAGAAGGAGAAGGAGAAGGAGAAGCATAAGGAGAAGAAGTAGAAGCAGAAGAAGCAGAAGCAGGAGAAGCAGAAGCAGTAGAAAAAGAATAAGCATAAGAAAAGAATCAGAGGGAGGAGCAGAAGAAGGAGAAGGAACAGCAGAAAGAGAAGTAGAAGGATAATCAGAAGGAGAATCAGAAGAAGGAGTAGCAGAAGCAGAAGAAGCAGCAGAAGGAGAAGCAGAAGCAGAAAAAGATGCAGAACGAGAAGCAGGAGAAGCAGAAAAAGCAGAAGCAGAATGAGAAGCAGAAGTAGGAGAAGGAGAAGGAGAAGGAAGTGCAGCAGAAGCAATAGGAGAAGCAGAAGGAGAAGCAGAAGCAGAATGAGAAGCAGAAAGAGAAACAGTAGAAGCAGAAGAAGCAGGAAAAGCAGAAGCAGAAGAAAGAAAGGAAGAAGAAGAAGACGAAAAAGAAGGAGAAGAAGAGGAAGAAGAAGAAGAAGAAGCAGCATAAGGGGAAGCATAAGGAGAAGCAGTAGAAGCAGAAGCAGGAGAAGCAGAAGCAGAAGAAAAAGAATAAGCAAAAGAAGCAGAAGCAGTGGGAGAAGCAGAAGTAGGAGAAGGAGAAGGAGCAGCAGAAGGAGAAGCAGAAGCAGAAAGAGAAGCAGAAACAGAAGGAGAACAAGAAGGAGAAGCAGGAGAATCAGAAGAAGCAGAAGTAGAAGCAGAAAGAGGAGAAGAAGGAGAAGCAGAAGTAGAATCAGAAGAAACAGAAGAAGAAGAAGCAGAAGAAACAGAAGCAAAAGAAACAGAAGAAGGAGAAGAGCAGAAGCAGAAGCAGAAGGAGAAGCAGAAGCAGAAGGAGAAGCAGAAAGAGAAGCAGGAGAAGCAGAAGAAGCAGGAGAAGCAGAAGCAGAAGAAACAGGAGAAGCCGAAGAAGCAGAAGCAGAATCTGAAGCAGAAGGAGAAACAGAAGAAGCACAATCTGAAGCAGAAGCAGAAGAAACAGAAATAGTCGAATAAGCAGAAGCAGAAGCACCAGGAGAAGCAGAAGAAGAAGAAGGAGAAGGCGAAAGAGAAGGATTAGGAGTAGGAGAAGCAAAAGGATAAGCAGAAGCAGAAAGAGACGCAGAAGGAGAAGCAGGACGAGAAGTAGGAGAAGCAGGAGAAGCAGAAGAAACAGAAGACGCATAAGCAGAATGAGAATCAGAAGGAGAAATTGAAGCAGAAGCAGAAGGAGAAGCAGAAGCAGAAGGAGAAGCAGAAGAAGGAGAAGGAGAAGCAGAAAAAGAAGCAGAACGAGAAGCAGGAGAAGCAGAAGCAGGAGAAGCAGAAACAGAAAAAACAGAAGAAGGAGAAGAAGCAGAAGCAGGAGAAGCAGAAGCAGAAGAAGCCGAAGAAGCAGAAGCAGAACCTGAAGCAGAAGGAGAAGCAGTAGAAGCAGAAGAAGCAGAATCTGGAGAAGAGAAGGAGAAGCAGAAGGAAAAGCAGAAGAACGAGAAGGAGAAGGAGAAACAGAAGGAGAAGCAGAAAGAGAAGCAGAAGAAGGAGCAGGAGAAGGAAAAGCAGCAGCAGAAGCAGAAAGAGCAGCAGAAGGAGAAGCAGGAGATGCAGAAACAGGAGAAGCAGAAGCAGAAGAAACAGGAGGACAAGAAGCAGAAGGAGAAGGAGAAGCAGAAACAGAAGGAGAAGCAGAAAGAGAAGGTGGGGAAGCAGAAGAAGCAGAAGCTGGAGAAGCAGAAGCATAAGA
>NW_012314842.1:0-2104 GCF_000151885.1 Dipodomys ordii | reverse complement strand
TCGCTGTGTTCCCTGCTGTGTCCCGCTGTGTCCCCCGCTGTGTTTCCCGCTGTGTCCCGCTGTGTCCCCCACTGTGTCCCGCTGTGTTCCGCTTTGTCCCCTGCTGTGTCCCTGCTGTGTCCCCGCTGTGTCCAGCTGTGTCCCGCTGTGTCACCCTGTGTCCCGCTGTGTCCCCCGCTGAGTCCCGCTGTATCCCCGCTGTGTCCCGCTGTGTCCTTTCTGTGTCACCCGCTGTGTCCCGCTGTGTCCCCAGCTGTGTCCCAGTTGTGTCCCCCGAGTTGTCCTCGCTGTGTCCCTCTGTTTCCCTCTGTGTCCCCCGCTGTGTCCCATTGTGTCCCCCGCTGTGTCCCGCTGTGTACCACACTGTGTCCAGCTGTGTCCCCCGCTGTGTCCCGCTGTGTGCGCCGCAGTGTCCAGCTGTGTCCCCGCTGTGTCCCTGCTGTGTCCCCTGCGTTGTCCTAGCTGTGTCCCTCTGTTTCCCTCTGTGTCCCCTGCTGTGTCCCGTTGTGTCCCCCGCTGTGTACCCCGCTGTGTCCGGCTGTGTCCCCCGCTGTGTCCCGCTGTGACAAATGCTGTGTCCCCGCTGTGTCCGGCTGTGTCCCAGATGTGTCCTGCTGTGTCCCCGCTGTGTCCCCGCTGTGTCCCGCTGTGTACCCCTCTGTTTCCAGCTGTGTCCCCGCTCTGTCCTGCTGTGTCCTCACTGTGTCCCCCGTTGTGTCCCGCTGTGTCCCCCGCTGTGTCCGACTGTGCCACGCTGTGTCCTGCTCTGTCCCTGATGTGTCCCGCTGTGTCCCACTGTGTCCCCCCTGAGTCCTGCAGTGTCCCCCGCTCTGTCCCCTGCTTTGTCCGGCTGTATCCCCCACTGTGTCCCGCTGTGTCCCCCGCTTTGTCCCGCTCTGTGCTTCTGCAGTGTCCCCGCTTTGTCCTGCTGTGTCCCACTGTGTCCCGTGGTGTCCCGCTTTGTCCCACACTCTGTCCCCCGCTGTGTCCCGCTGTGTCCTCGCAGTGTCACCCGCTGTCTACCGCTTTGTCCCCGGATGTGTCGCGCTGTGTCCCGCTGTGTCCTCGCTGTGTCCCCCGCTGTGTCCTGCTGTGTCCCCGCTGTGTCCCCCGCTGTGTCCCGCTGTGTCCCCGCAGTGTCACCGCTGAGTCTGGCTGTGTGCTGCTCTGTCCCTTGGTGGCCTGCTGTGTCCAACTGTGTCCCCGCTGTGTCACACTGTGTCACACTGTGTCTCGCTGTGTACCCTGCTGTGTCCCGCTATGTTCCCGCAGTGTCCCCGCTGTTTCCCGCTGTGTCCCGCTGTGTCCCGTGGTGTCCCGCTTTGTCCCCCGCTGTTCCCCCGGTGAGTCCCCGCTGTGTCCCCGCTGTGTCCCGCTGTGTCCGCGCTGTGTCACACGCTGTGTTCCGCTCTGTCCTCGTTGTGTCCCCTGCTGTGTCCCGTGTTGTGTCCCCAGCTGTGTACCCCGCTTTGTCCCGCTGTGTCCCCGCTGTATCGACGCTGGGTCCAGCTGTGTCCTCCCTGTGTCCCCCGCTGTGACCGCTGGGTCCCCCGCTGTGTCCTGCTGTGTCTAGTTCTTTGTCCCTGCTGTGTCCCGCTGTGTCCCGCTGTGTCCCGCTGTGTCCTCGCTGTTTCCCACGCTGTGTTCCGCTGTTTCCTCGCTGTGTCCCCCAAAGTGTCCCTTTGTGTCCCCAGCTGTGTACCCCGCTGTGTCCAGCTGTGTCCCAGGTGTGTCCCGCTGTGTCCCCTCTCTGTCCCCCACTGTGTCCCCCACTGTGTCCCGCTGTGTCCCCTGCTTTGTCTCGCTGTGTACCCGCAGTGTCCCCGCTGTGTCCCACTGTGTCACACTGCGTCCCGTGGTGTCCCGCTTTGTCCCCTGCTCTGTCCTCGCTGTGTTTCCCGCTGTGTCCCGGTGTGTACCCCTCTTGTCCTCCGCTGTGTCCTGCTGTGTACCCCTCTTGTCCCCCACTGTGTCCTGCTGTGTACCCCGCTGTGTCCCGCTGTGACCCGCTGTGTCCTCGCTATGTCCCCAGCTGTGTCCCGCTCTGTCCCTGCTGTGTCCCCCACTGTGTCCCTCTGTGTCCCGCTGTGTACCCCGCTGTGTC
>NW_012314841.1:0-2104 GCF_000151885.1 Dipodomys ordii | reverse complement strand
CATCCTGTTTCTTCTCCTTCTGCTTCTCCTGCTTCTGCTTCTTCTGCTTTGCTTGCTTCTCTTTCTGCTTCTCCTTCTGCTTCTGCTCCTTCTCCTTCTTCTGTTTCTTCTTCTTCTGCGTTTCCCGCTTCTGCTTCTTCTGCTTCTCCTGCTTCTCGTTCTGCTTCTCTTCGTCGGCTTCTCTTTCTATTTCTGCTTCTGCTTCTTCTGATTCTGATTCTTCTCCTTCTTCTTCTCCTTCTGCTTCTGCGTCTTCTGCATTTCCTGCTTCTCCTTCTGCATCTCCTTCTGCTTGTGCTTTGCCTTCTGCTTCTTCTTCTGCTCCGGCTTCTCCTTCTCCTTCTTCTGCTTCTCCGTCAGCTTCTGTTTCTTGTGCTTTTCCTGCTTCTCCTTCTGCTTCTCCTTCTATTTCTCCTTCTCGTTCTTCTGCTATTCCTTCTGCTTCTCTTTCTGCTTCTGCATCTTCAGCTTCTTCTGCTACTGATTCTGCTTCTTCTGTTTCTTCTGCTTCTCCTTCTGCTTTTGCTTCTCTTTCTGCTTCTGCTTCTCCTTCTGGTTCTCCTTCTTCTTCTCCAGATTCTGCTTCTTCTGCTTCTACTGCTTCTCCTTCTGCTTTAGGTTCTGCTTTTGCTTCTTCGGCTTCTTCTGCTTCTTTTTCTGCTTCTCCTTCTGTTTCTGCTTATCTTTCTGCTTCTGCTTCTTCTCCTTCTTCTATTTCTTCTGATTCTGCTTCTCCTTCTGTTTCTCTTTATGCTTCTCCTTCGGCTTCTCCTTCTTCTGCTTCTACTACTGCTTCTGCTTCTCCTTCTTCTTCTGCATCTTCTGCTTCTTCTGCTACTGCCTCTGCTTCTTCTGTTTCTTCTGCTTCTCCTTCTGCTTCTCCAGATTCTGCTTCTTCTGCTTCTCCTGTATCTCCTTATGCTTCAGGTTCTGCTTCTGCTTCTTCGGCTTCTTCTGCTTCTGCTTCTTCTGCTGCTGCTTCTTCTGCTGCTCCTGCTTCTATTTCTGCTTTTCCTTCTGTTTCTGCTTCTCCTTCTGCTTCTGCTTCTTCTCCTTCTTATGTTTCTTCTGCTTCTGCTTCTCCTGCTTCTGCTTCTCCTGCTTCTCGTTGTGCTTCTCTTTCTGCTTCTCTTTCTGCTTCTCCTTCTTCAGCTTCTCCTTCTGCTTCTCCTTCTCCTTCTGCTTCAATTTCTCCTTCTGCTTCTCATTCTGCTTCTGCGTCTTCTGATTCTTCTGCTTCTCTTGCTTCTGCTTCTCCTGCTTCTCCTACTTCTCGTGCTGCTTCTCCTTCTGCGTCTCTTTCTGCTTCTGCTTATCCTTTTGCTTCTCCTACTCCTAATCCTTCTCTTTCGCCTTCTCCTTCTTGTTCTTCTGCTTGTCCTGGTGCTTCTGCTTCTGCTTATTCTACTATTTCTGTTTCTTCTGCTTCTGCTTCAGATTGTGCTTCTTCTGTTTCTCCTTCTGCTTCAGATTCTGCTTCTGCTTCTTCGGCTTCTCCTGTTTCTTCTGCTTCTGCTTCTCCTGCTTCTTCTGGTTCTCCTGCTTCTCTTTCTGCTTCTCCTTCTGCTTCTGCTTCTCCTTCTGCTTCTGCTTCTGCTCTTCTCCTTCTTCTGTTTCTTTTGCTTCTGTTTCTTCTGCTTCTTCTTCTTCTGTTTCTTCGGATTCTACTTCTGCTTCTCCTTTTTCTCCTTCTCTTTCTGCTTCTTCTGATTCTCCTGCTTCTCCTTCTTGCTCTCCTTCTGTTTCTGCTTCTCTTTCTGCTTCTGCTTCTCCTTCTGCAGCTCCTTCTCCTTCTCCTTCTTCTGCTTCTCTCACTGCTTCTGCTTCTGCTTCTTTTGCTTATTCTTTTTCTTCTGCTTCAGCTTCTCCTGCTTCTGCTTCTTCTGCTTCTACTGCTTCTCCTTATACTTCTCCTTATGCTTCTCCTTATGCTGCTGCTTCTTCTCCTTCTTCTTCGTCTTCTTCTTCTTCTGCTTCTGCTTCTCCTGCCTCTTCTGCTTCTACTGCTTCTCTTTCTGCTTCTTTTCCTTCTCCTGTTTCTTCTCCTTCTGCTTCTCCTGCTTCTGCTTCTTCTGCTTCTCCTGCTTCTGCTTCTTCTTGTGAT
>NW_012314840.1:0-2104 GCF_000151885.1 Dipodomys ordii | reverse complement strand
TGGGGGACACAACGGGGCACATCGGAGGACACAGCAAAGAACTCAGCGGAACACAGTGTGGGACACAGTGAGGACACAGGGGGACACAGCGGGGACACAGCGGGGACTCAGCGGGGGACACCGCGGGGGACAAAGCGGGACACCATGGGACAGAGCGGGACACAGCGGGGACAAGGGGGAGACAGAGCGGGACACAGCGAAGACACAGCGGGACACAGCGGGGGACACAGCGGGACACAGCGGCGGACACAGCGGGACAAAGCAGGGTACAGAGCAGGGGACACATCGGGATACAGAGGGACACAGTGGGGGACCCAGCGGGAAACAGCGGGGGGCCCAGCGAGGACACAGCGGGACACAGCGGGGGACAAAGACAGGAAAACAGCGGGGGACACACCGGGGGACACAGCAGGACACAGCAGGGAACACAGCGAGGACACAGCGGGACCCAGCGGGACCTAGCGTCGATACAGCGGGGATACAGCGTTACACAGTGTGGTACAAATCTGTGGACACAAGGGGACACAGTGGGGGCACAGCGGGACAGAGCGGGACACAGTGGGACACAGCGAGGACAAATCGTGAGACACAGCGGGGGACAGAGCGGGAGACAGCGGGGGACACAGCGAGGACACAGCAGGACACAGCGGGACACAGCAGGGACAGAGCGGGACACAGTGGGACCCAGCGGGACACAGCAGGGGACAAAGCGGGACCCAGCGGGGGACCCAGCGAGGACACAGAGGGACACAGCGGGGAACACAGCGAGGACACAGCGGGACCCAGCGGGACACAGCGTCGATACAGCGGGGACACAGCGTTACACAGCGTGGTACACAGCTGTGGACACAACGGGACAAAGTGGGGGCACAGCGGGAAAAAGCGGAACACAGTGGGACACAGCTGGGACAAAGCGTGAGACACAGCGGGGGACAGAGCGGGAGACAGCGGGGGTCACAGCGAGGACACAGTGGGACATAGCAGGACACAGCGTCGATACAGCGGAGACACAGTGGGCCACAGCGGTGTACACAGCTGGGGACACAACGGGGCACATCGGGGGACACAGCAAGGACTCAGCGGAACTCAGCGTGGGATCAGTGAGGACACAGGGGGACACAGCGGGACACAGAGGGACACAGCAGGAACAAAGCAGTAGACACAGCTGGACACAGCAGGGGACACAGCGGGACACAGCGGGGGACACAGGGAGGACAGAGCGGGACAAGGCGGGGACACAGCGGGAACTCAGCAGGGGACACAGCGGGGGACAAAGCGGGACACCACGGGACACAGCGGGACACAGCGGGGACAAGGGGGAGACAGAGCGGGACACAGCGAGGACACAGCGGGACACAGCGGGGGACACAGCAGGACACAGCGGGGGACACAGCGAGGACACAGCGGGACACAGCGGGGGACACAGTGAGGACACAGCGGGGGACACAGCGGGGGACACTGCGGGACACAGCAGGGAACACAGCGAGGACACAGCGAGACCCAGCGGGACACAGCGTCGATACAGCGGGGATACAGCGTTACACAGTGTGGTACACATCTGTGGACACAAGGGGACACAGTGGGGGCACAGCGGGACACAGCGGGACACAGTGGGACAAAGCAAGGACAAATCGTGAGACACAGCGAGAGACAGAGCGGGAGACAGCGAGGGACACAGCGAGGACACAGCAGGGCACAGCGGGACACAGCAGGGACAGAGCGGGACACAGCGGGACACAGCGGGACACAGCGGGGGACACAGCGGGACACAGAGGGGGACGCAGCGAGGACACAGCGGGACAAAGCGGGACAAAGCAGAGGACATAGCGGTGAAACAGCTGGACACAACGGAGTACATTGCGGGACACAGCACGCACACAGGGGGACACAGCGGGACACAGCAGGGACAGAGCGGGACACAGCGGGACACAGTGGGACACAGTGGGGGACCCAGCGGGACCCAGCGGGGGACCCAGTGAGGACACAGCGGGACACAGCTGGGGACACAGCGAGGACACACCGGGGGACACAGCGGGGGACACAGCGGGACACAGCGAGGAACAGCGTAGATACAGCAGGGACACAGCGTTACACAGCGTGGTGA
>NW_012314839.1:0-2104 GCF_000151885.1 Dipodomys ordii | reverse complement strand
ACACAGCGGGACACAGCGGGGGATACAGGTGGGACACAGCGGGACACAGCGGGGACACAGCGGGACTCAGCGGGGGACACAGCAGTACACAGCGGGACACAGCGGGAAATAGCGGGACACAGCGGGAGACACAGCGGGACACAGAGGGGGACACAGAGGGGTACACAGCGGGACACAGTGGGGAACACAGCAAGGATACAGCGGGGACACAACGGGACACAGCGGGTTACACAGCTGGGGACACAAAGGAACACATCCGGGGATATAGCGAGGACACAGCAGAACACAGCGTGGGACACAACGAGGACACAGTGGGACACAGCGGGACACAACGGAACACAGCGGGACACAGTGGGACCCAGCGCGGTACACAGCTGGGGACACAATGGGACACAGTGGGGGACACAGCGGGACCCAGCAGGACACAGCGGGACCCAGCGGGGACAAAGCGTGAGACACAGGGGGGACAGAGTGGGAAACAGCGGGACACAGCGGGGGACAGAGGGGGGACACAGCGGGACTCAGCGGGGGACACAGCGGAACACATCGGGACACATCGGGACACAGCGGGGACAACGCAGGGACACAGCTGGGGACACAGCGGGACAAGCAGGGGACACAGAGGGATACAGCGGGGGACAGAAAGGGGGACACTGCAGGACACAGAGGGGAACACAGCGTGGACACAGTGGGACACAGCAGGACACAGCATCGAAACAGCGGGGACACAGCGGGACACAGTGGGGACAAAGCGGGGGAAACAGCGGGGAACAGAGTGGGACACAGCGGGGGACATAGAGAGGACACAGTGGGACACAGCGGGGATACAGCGGGGACACAGCGGGACACAGCAGGGACACAGCGGGACACAGCGGGACATAGCGGTCACAGCGGTGGACACAGCGAGGACACAGCCGGACACAGCGGGGGACACAGCGGGACACAGCGGGGGATACAGCGGGACACAGCATGACACAGCGGGGTCACAGCAGTAGACACAGCGGGACACAGCGTGGGACACAGCGGGATACAGAGGGGACACAGCCTGGACACAGCGGGACACAGCAGGGACACAGCAGGGACCCAGCATTGTTCACAGCGAGACACAGCGGGGGACAGAGTGGGACACAGCATTGGTCACAGCGGGACACAGTGGGGGACACAGCGGGACACAGCGGGGAACACAGCAGGGGACACAGCGGGACACAGCGGGGGACACCTGGACCCAGCATGGAACACGGCGGGAAACAGCGGGGGACACAGAGGAAAACAGAGGGACACAGCGAGGAAAACACGGGTGACACAGCGAGGACACAGTTGGACACAGCGGGGGACAAAGCGATAGACAGCGGGGGACACAGCGAGGACACAGAGGGACATAGTGAGGACACAGATGGGATTCAGCGGGGGACACAGCGGGGGACAAAGTGGGACACCACGGGACACAGTGGGACACAGCGGCGACACTGCGGGGACACAGCGGGACAAAGCGGGGAACACAGCAAGGACACAACGGGGACACAACAGGACACAGCGGGTTACACAGCTGGGGACACAAAGGGACACATCGGGGGACATAGCGAGGACACAGCCGAACACAGCGTGGGACACAACGAGGACACAGTGGGACACAGCGGGACACATCGTGACACAGCGGAGACAAAGCAGGGACAAAGCTGGGGACACAGCGGGACACAGCAGGGGACACAGAGGGACACAATGGGGGACAGAAAGGGGGACACTGCAGGACACAGAGGGGAACACAGCGTGGACACAGTGGGACACAGGGAGGACACATCGGGACACAGCGGGGGACACAGCGGGACACAGCGGGGGACACAAGGAGTACACAGCGGGACACAGTGGGGACACAGTGGGGACTCACCGGGGGAAACAGCGGGGGACAAACCGGGACACCAAGGGACACAGTGTGACACAGCGGGACACAGCGGGGTACACAACTGGGGACACAACGGGAAACAGCGGGGGACACAGCGGGACACAGCAGGACACAGCAGGGACAAAGAGGGGGACATAACAGGGGAAAGAGCGGGATCCAGCGGGGATAGAGCGGGACCCAGCGGGGAAACAGCCGGGACTCTGA
>NW_012314838.1:0-2104 GCF_000151885.1 Dipodomys ordii | reverse complement strand
ACTGCGTCGACACAGCGGGACAAAGCCGGGGACACAGCGGGACACAGCGGCACACAGCGGGGGACACAGCGGGGGACAGTGGAGACAAAGAGAGGACACAGCGGGACACAGTGGTGACACAGCTGGACACAACGGAGTAAACAGCGGGACACAGCGGGCACAAAGCGGGGACAGAGCGGGACACAGCGGGACACAGCGGGACATATAGCGGGGGACACAGCGGGACACAGAGGGGGACACAGTGAGGACACAGTGAGACACAGCGGGGACACAGTGAGGACACAGCGGTGACACAGCTGGACACAACGAAGTACACAGCGGGACACAGCGGGCACACAACGGGGACACAGCGGGACACAGCGGGGAACACAGGAAGGACACAGCAGGACGCAGCGTCGATACAGCGGGGACAGAGCGCGACACAGCGGGGTACACACCGGTGGACACAACGGGACACAGTGGGGGACACAGCGAGGACACAACAGGACACAGCGGGGACACTGCAAGACACAGCTGGACAAAGCGGGGGACACAGCGGGACACAGTGGGGACACTGCGGGCACACAGCGGGACAAAGCGGGGGACACAGCGGGACACAGCGGGACACAGCGGGGGACACAGCAGGGGACAGCGGAGACAGAGAGGGGACACAGCGAGACGCAGCGTTGACACAGCCTGACACAAAGGAGTACACAGCGAGGACACAGAAGGGACAGAGCGGGACACAATGGGACACAGCGGGACACAGCGGGGGACACAGCGGGACACAGCTGGACACAACGGAGTACACAGCGGGACACAGCGGGCACAAAGCGGGGGACACAGCGGGACACAGCGGGACACAGCGGGGGACACAGTGGGGGACACAGCGGGACACAGCGGGGAACACAGCGAGGACACAGCGGGACAAAGAGAGACAAAGCGGGGGACACAGGGTGGACACAGCGGGACTCAGTGGGGGACACAGCAGTACACAGCGGGACACAGCGGGACACAGCGGGGGACACAGAGGGGTACAGAGCGGTACACAGCGAGGACACAGCGGGACACAGCGGGACACAGCGTTGATACAGCGGGGACACAGCGGGACACAACGGGGTACACAGCTGGGGACACAACGGCACACAGGGGGGGACACAGCGAGGAAACAGCAAAACACAAGGGGGGACACAGCAAGGACACAGCGGGACACAGCGGGGGGCACAGCGAGGATACAGCGGGACACAGCGGGACACAGCTAGGGACAAAGTGGGGGACAGTGGGGGACACAGCAAAGACACAGCAGGGAACAGCGGGACACAGCAGGGACAGAGCGGGACACAGCGGGAACACAGCAGTGGACACAGCGGGAGACAGCGGGGGACACAGTGTGACACAGCAGGACACAGCGGGGGACCCATCGAGGACACAGCGGGATATATTGGGGGACACAGAGAGGACACAGCGGGGGACACAGCGGGGGACACAGCGGGACACAGCGGGGAACACTGCGAGGACACAGCGGGACCCAGCGGGACACAGCGTCGATACACCGGGGACACAGCGTTACACAGCGTGGTACACAGCTGTGGACACAACGGGACACAGTGGGGGCACAGCGGGACACAGCGGGACACAGTTGGACACAGCGGGGAGAAAGCGTGAGACACAGCGGGGGACAGAGCGGGAGACAGAGGGGGACACAGCGAGGACACAACGGGACACAGCGGTGACAAACGGGGGACACAGAGGGACACAGCGGGGGACACAGAGGGAGAGACAGCAGGACACAGCGGGACACAGCGGGGGACACAGTTGGGACACAGTGGGACACAGCGGGGGACACAGCGAGGACACATTGGGACACAGCGGGGACACAGCGGGACTCAGCAGGCGACAAGGCAGTACACAGCGGGACAATGTGGGACACAGCAGGGGACACAGAGGTGTACACAGCGGGACACAGCGGGGAACACAGCGAGGACACAGCGGGACAGAGCGGGACACAGCGTCGATACAGCGGGTACACAGCATTACACAGCGTGTTACACAGCTGTGGACACCAGGACACAGTGGGGACACAGCGGGACACAGCGGGACACAGTGGGGACAGGCAAGGACAATC
>NW_012314837.1:0-2104 GCF_000151885.1 Dipodomys ordii | reverse complement strand
AGAAGCAGGAGAAGCAGATGAAGAAGACGGAGAAGGCGAAAGAGAAGGATTAGGAGTAGGAGAAGCAAAAGGATAAGCAGAAGCAGAAAGAGACGCAGAAGGAGAAGCAGCACGAGAAGTAGGAGAAGCAAGAGAAGCAGAAGCAGGAGAAGCAGAAGAAACAGAAGACGCAGAAGCAGAATGAGAAGCAGAAGGGGAAATTGAAGCAGAAGCAGAAGGAGAAGCAGAAGCAGAAGGAGAAGCAGAAGAAGGAGAAGGAGAAGCAGAAAGAGAAGCAGAAAGAGAAGCAGAAAGAGAAGCAGAACGAGAAGCAGAAGCAGGAGAAGCAGAAGCAGAAGAAACAGTAGGAGAAGAAGCAGAAGCAGAAGGAGAAGCAGAAACAGAAGGAAAAGCAGAAAGAGAAGCAGGAGAAGCAGAAGAAGCAGCAGCAGGAGAAGCAGAAGCAGAAGAAGCCGAAGAAGCAGAAGCAGAACCTGAAGCAGAAGGAGAAGCAGGAGAAGCAGAAGAAGCAGAATCTGGAGAAGCAGAAGGAGAAGCAGAAGCAGAAAGAGAAGCAAAAGCAGAAGGAGAAGGAGAAGAAATAGAAGAAGCAGAGGCAGTAGCAGAAGAAGCAGAAGATGCAGAAGCAGAAGGAGAAGCAGAAGGAAAAGCAGAAGAACGAGAAGGAGAAGGAGAAACAGAAGGAGAAGCAGAAAGAGAAGCAGAAGAAGGAGCAGGAGAAGTAAAAGCAGCAGGAGAAGCAGAAAGAGCAGCATAAGGAGAAGCAGGAGATGCAGAAACAGGAGAAGCATAAGCAGAACAAACAGGAGAAGGACAAGAAGCAGAAGCAGAAGGAGAAGCAGAAACAGAAGGAGAAGCAGAAAGAGAAGGAGGGGAAGCAGAAGAAGCAGAAGCAGGAGAAGCAGAAGCATAAGAATCCGAAGAAGCAGAAGCAGAACCTGAAGCAGATGGAGAAGCAGGAGAAGCAGAAGAAGCAGAATCTGGAGAAGCAGAATGAGAAGAAGAAGGAGAAGCAGAAAGAGAAGCAGGTAAAGCAGAATAAGAAGAAGCAGAAGGAGAAGCAGAAGAAGGAGAAGGAGAAGCAGAAGCAGAAGAAGATGCAGAAGGAGAAGCAGGAGAAGCAGAAGAAGCAGAAGCAGAAGGAGAAGCAGGAAAAGCAGAAGAAGCCCAAGCAAAAGGAGAAGCAAAAGAAGGAGAAGGAGAAGCAGAGGCAGAAGAAGATGCATAAGGACAAGCACAAGCAGAAGGAGATGCAGAAGGAGAAGCAGGAGAAGCAGAAGAAGCAGAAGCTGAAGGTTAAGCAGAAGTAGGAGAAGGAGAAGGAGGAGAAGCAGAAGGACAAGCAGAAGCGGAATGAGAAGCAGAAAGAGAAGCAGGAGAACTACAAGATGCAGAAGCATGAGAAGCCGAAAGAGAAGAAGTAGAAGAAGCAGAAACTGAAGCAGAAGGAGAAGCAGAAGCAGAAGGAGAATCAGCAGAAGAAGTAGAACCAGAAATTCAGGCAGGAGAAACAGAAGAAGCATAAGCAGAAAGAGAAGCAAAAAGAGAAGCAGAAAGAGAAGTAGAAGAAGCAGCAGAAGGAGAAGCAGCAGAAGAAGCAGAAAAACAAGCAGGAGAAGCAGAAGCAGAAAGAGAAGTAGAAGCAGAAGAAGCAGAAGCAGAAGAAGAAGCAGTAGAAACATAAGAAGCAGAAGCAGGAGAAGCAGAAGCAGAATAAATAAAGAAGCAGAAGATGCAGAAGCCGAAGCAGAGGGAGAAACAGAAGAAGGAGAAGGAGCAGCAGAAGGTGAAGAAGAAGGAGATGCAGAAGGAGAAAGAGAAGCAGAAACAGAAGGACAAGGAGGAGGAGAAGTTGGAGAATCAGAAGAAGCAGAAGCAGAAGCAGAAAGAGAAGCAGAAGAAGGAGAAGGAGAAGCAGAAGTAGAAGGACAAGCAGGAGAAGCAGAAGAAGCAGAAGCGGGAGAAGCAGCAGAAGAAGAAGAAACAGAAGAAGGAGAAGGAGCGGAAGGAGAAGCAGAAGTAGAAGGAGAAGCAGAGAAGCAGTAGCAGGAGAAGCAGAAGTCAGAGAAACAGAGAGCTAAGAAGCAGAAGGAGAATCTGAAGC
>NW_012314836.1:0-2104 GCF_000151885.1 Dipodomys ordii | reverse complement strand
GAAGCAGAAGCAGAGGGAGAAACATAAGAAGGAGAAAGAGCAGAAGAAGGTGAAGCAGAAGGAGATGAAGAAGCAAAAAGAGAAGCAGAAACAGAAGGAGAAGATGAAGGAGAAGTTGGAGAATCAGAGGAAGCAGAAGCAGAAGCAGAAAGAGAAGGAGAAGAAGGAGAAGGAGAAGCAGAAGGAGAAAGACAAGCAGGAGAAGCAGAAGAAGCAGAAGCGGGAGGAGCAGAAGAAGAAGAAGAAGAAGAAGAAGAAGAAGAAGAAGAAGAAACAGAAGAAAGAGAAGGAGCAGAAGGAGAAGCAGAAGCAGAAGGAGAAGCAAAAGAGAAGCAGAAGAAGCGGAAGAAGCAGTAGCAGGAGAAGCAGAAGCAGAAGAAACAGAAGATGCCCAAGAAGCTGAAGGAGAACCTGAAGCAGAAGGAGAAGCAGAAGCAGCAGAAGCTGGAAATGTAGAAGCAGAAGAAACAGAACAAGCAGAAGAAGCAGAAGAAACAGAACAAGCAGAAGAAGCAGAAGAAGAACGAGAAGCAGAAGAAGAACAAGGAGAAAGAGAAGGATTAGGAGTAGGAGAAAGAGAAGGATAAGCAGAAGCAGAAAGAGAAGGAGAATGAGAAGGAGAAGTAGGAGAAGCAGAAGAAGCAGAAGCAGGAGAAGCAGAAGCAGAATGAAAAGTAGAAGAAGGAGAAATTGAAACAGAAGAAGATGCAGAAGGAGAAGCAGAAGCAGTAGTAGAAGCAGAAGAAGGAGAAGCAGGAGGAGAAGCATAAAGAGAAACAGAAGGAGAAGCAGGAGAAGCAGAAGCAGGAGAAGCAGAATCAGAAGAAATAGAAGAAGGAGAAGAAGCAGAAGCAGAAAGAGAAGCAAAAACAGAAGGAGAAGCAGAAATAGAAGCAGAAGAAGCCGAAGAAGCAAAAGCAGAACCTAAAGAAGAAGGAGAAGCAGAAGAAGCAGAATCTGGAGAAGAACAAGGAGAACCAGAAGGAGAAGCAGAAGCAGAAAGAGAAGCAAAAGCAGAAGGAGAAGCAGAAGAAACAGAAGAAGCAGAATCAGTAGCAGAAGAAGCTGAAGATGCAGAACCAGAAAGAGAAGCAGAAGGAATAGCAGAAGAAAGAGAAGGAGAAATAGAAGGAAAAGCAGAAGGAGAAGCAGGAAAAGCAGAAGAAACAGAAGCAGACGGAGAAGCAGAAGAAGGAGAAGGAGAAGCCGGAGCAGAAGAAGAAGCAGAAGGAAAAGCACAAGCAGAAGGAGATGCAGAAGGAGAAGCAAGAAATGCAGAAGACGCAGAAGCAGAAGGAGAAGAAGAAGGAGAAGAATCAGAATCAGAAGAAGCAGAAGCAGAAATTGAAAGAGAAGCCGACGAAGAGAAGCAGAATGAGAAGCAGGAGAAGCAGAAGAAGCACAAGCGGGAGAATCAGAAGAAGAAGAAACAGAAGAAGGAGAAGGAGCAGAAGCAGAAGGAGAAGCAGAAAGAGAAGCAGGAAAAGCAGAAGAAGCAGAAGCAGGAGAAGCAGAAGGAGAAGAAACAGGAGAAGGACAAGAAGCAGAAAGAGAAGCAGTAGAAGCAGAAGAAGCAGGAAAAGCAGAAGCAGAAGAAAGAGAAGAAGAAGAAGACAAAGAAGAAGAAGAAGAAGCAGCAGCATAAGGAGAAGCATAAGGAGAAGCATAAGGAGAAGTATAAGGAGAAGCAGTAGAAGCAGAAGAAGCAGAAGCAGGAGAAGCTGAAGCAGAAGAAAAAGAATAAGCAAAAGAAGCAGAAGCAGAAGCAGTGAGAGAAGCAGAAGAAGGAGAAAGAACAGGAGGAGCAGAAGGAGAAGCAGAATCAGAAAGAGAAGCAGAAACAGAAGGAGAACAAGAAGGAGAAGCAGGAGAACCAGAAGAAGCAGAAAGAGAAGGAGAAGAAGGAGAAGCAGAAGTAGAGTCAGAAGAAACAGAAGAAGAAGAAGCAGAAGAAACAGAAGCAAAAGAAACAGAAGAAGGAGAAGAGCAGAAGCAGAAGCAGAAGGAGAAGCAGAAGCAGAAGGAGAAGCAGAAAGAGAAGCAGGAGAACCAGAAGAAGCAGGAGAAGCAGAAGCAGAAGAAACAGGAGAAGCCGAAGAAGCAG
>NW_012314835.1:0-2104 GCF_000151885.1 Dipodomys ordii | reverse complement strand
AGGGGAGCTGAGAAGCTATGATAGTCTAGGTAGAAGCAGAAGCATAAGAATCTCGAAGAAGCAGAAGCAGAACCTGAAGCAGAAGGAGAAGCAGAAAGAGAAGCAGGTATTGCAGAAGAAGAAGAAGAAGAAGAAGAAGAAGAAGAAGAAGAAGAAGAAGAAGAAGAAGAAGAAGAAGAAGAAGAAGAAGAAGAAGAAGAAGAAGAAGAAGAAGAAGAAGAAGAAGAAGAAGAAGAAGAAGAAGAAGAAGAAGAAGAAGAAGGAGAAGGAGAAGGAGAAGGAGAAGGAGAAGCATAAGGAGAAGCAGTAGAAGCAGAAGAAGCAGAAGCAGGAGAAGCAGAAGAAAAAGAATAAGCATAAGAAGCAGAATCAGAGGGAGTAGGAGAGGACAGAGAAGGAGCAGCAAAAGGAGAAGCAGAAGGAGAAGAAGATGCAGAAGGAGAAGCAGGAGAAGCAGAAGAAGCAGAAGCAGAAGGAGAAGCAGAAGTAGGAGAAGGAGAAGGAGAAGGAGAAGGAAGGGCAGCATAAGCAATAGGAGAAGCAGAAGGAGAAGCAGAACAGAATGAGAAGCAGAAAGAGAAGCAGTAGAAGCAGAAGAAGCAGGAAAAGCAGAAGCTGACGAAAGAGAAGAAGTTGAAGAAGAAGAAGAAGACGACGAAGAAGAAGAAGAAGAAGCAGCATAAGGAGAAGCGTAAGGAGAAGCAGTAGAAGCAGAAGAAGCAGAATCAGGAGAAGCAGAAGCGGAAGAAAAAGAATAAGCAAAAGAAGCAGAAGAAGAAGCAGAGGGACAAGCAGAAGAAGGAAAAGGAGCAGCAGAAATAGAAGCAGAAGCAGAAAGAGAAGCAGAAACAGAAGGAGAACAAGAAGGAGAAGCAGAAAGTAGAATCAGAAGAAACAGAAGAAGAAGTAGCAGAAGAAACAGAAGCAAAAGAAACAGAAGAAGGAGAAGAGCAGAAGCCGAAGCAGAAGGAGAAGCAGAAAGAGAAACAGGAGAAGTAGAAGAAGCAGAAGCAGAAGAAACAGGAGAAGCCAAAGAAGCAGAAACAGAATCAAAAGCAGAAGGAGAAACAGAAGAAACAGAAGAAGTAGAAGCAGTAGCAGTTGTAGCTGAAGCAGAAGGAGAAGCCGAAGGAAAAGCAGAAGAACAAGAAGGAGAAGGAGAAACAGAAGGAGGAGCAGAAGGAGAAGCAGAAAGAGAAGCAGGTAAAGCAGAAGGAGAAGAAGCAGAAGGAGAAGCAGAAGCAGAAGAAGATGCAGAAGGAGAAGCAGGAGAAGCAAAAGAAGCAGAAGCAGAAGGAGAAGCAGGAAAAGCAGAAGAAGCAGAAGCAAAAGAAGGAGAAGGAGAAGCAGAAGAAGAAGAAGGAGCATAAGGACAAGCACAAGTAGAAGGAGATGCAGAAGGAGAAGCAGGAGAAACAGAAGAAGCAGAAGCTGAAGGAGAAGCAGAAGTAGGAGAAGGAGAAGGAGGAGAAGCAGAAGCAGAAAGAGAAGCAGAAGAGGAATGAGAAGCAGAAAGAAAAGCAGGAGATGCACAAGAAGCAGAAGCAGGAGAAGCCGAAAGCGAAGAAGCAGAAGCAGCAGAAACAGAAGCAGAAGTAGAAGCAGAAGCAGAAGGAGAAGCAGCAGAACAAGTAGAACCAGAAATTCAGGCAGGAGAAACAGAAGAAGCAGAAGCAGATAGAGAAGCAAAAAGAGAAGCAGAAGGAGAAGTAGAAGAAGCAGCAGAAGGAGAAGCAGCAGAAGAAGCAGAAAAACAAGCAGGAGAAGCAGAAGCAGAAAGAGAAGTAGAAGCAGAAGAAGCAGAAGAAGCAGAAGCAGAAGCAGTAGAAGCATAAAAAGCAGAAGCAGGAGAAGCAGAAGCAGAAGAAGAAGAAGAAGAAGAAGCATAAGAAGCAGAAGCAGAAGCAGAGGGAGAAACAGAAGAAGGAGAAGGAGCAGCAGAAGGTGAAGCAGAAGGAGATGGAGAAGCAGAAAGAGAAGCAGAAACAGAAGGAGAAGAAGAAGGATTAGTTGGAGAATCAGAAGAAGAAGAAGCAGAAAGAGAAGCAGAAGAAGGAGAAGGAGAAGCAGAAGCAGAAGAAGAAGAAGAAGAAGCATAAGAAGC
>NW_012314834.1:0-2104 GCF_000151885.1 Dipodomys ordii | reverse complement strand
AAGAATAAGCAAAAGAAGCAGAAGCAGAAGCTTTAAGCAGTGGGAGAAGCAGAATAAGGAGAAGGAGAAGGAGCAGCAGAAGGAGAAAGAGAAGCAGAAAGAGAAGCAGAAACAGAAGGAGAACAAGAAGGAGAAGCAGGAGAATCAGAAGAAGCTGAAGTAGAAGCAGAAAGAGGAGAAGGAGAAGCATAAGGAGAAGATGTAGAAGCAGAAGGAGCAGAAGCAGGAGAAGCAGAAGCAGTAGAAAAAGAATAAGCATAAGAAGAAGAATCAGAGGGAGAAGCAAAAGAAGGAGAAGGAGCAGCAGAAAGAGAAGTAGAAGGAGAATCAGAAGGAGAAGCAGAAGAAGGAGTAGCAGAAGCAGAAGAAGCAGCAGAAGGAGAAGCAGAAGCAGAAGATGCAGAACGAGAAGCAGGAGAAGCAGAAGAAGCAGAAGCGGAAGGAGAAGCAGAAGAAGGAGAAGGAGAAGGAGAAGGAAGGGCAGCAGAAGCAATAGGAGAAGCAGAAGGAGAAGCAGAAGAGAAGCAGTAGAAGCAGAAGAAGCAGGGAAAGCAGAAGCAGAAGAAAGAGAAGAAGAAGAAGAAGAAGAAGAAGAAGAAGAAGAAGAAGAAGAAGAAGAAGAAGAAGAAGAAGAAGAAGAAGAAGAAGAAGAAGAGGAAGACAAGAATAAGCAGCATCATAAGGAGGAGCATAAGGAGAAGCAGTAGAAGCAGAAGCAGGAGAAGCAGAAGCAGAAGAAAAAGATTAAGCAAAGGAAGCAGAAGGAGAACAAGAAGGAGAAGCAGGAGAATCAGAAGAAACAGAAGTAGAAGCAGAAAGAGGAGAAGAAGGAGAAGCAAAAGTAGAATCAGAAGAAACAGAAGACGAAGAAGCAGAAGAAACAGAAGCAAAAGAAACAGAAGAAGGAGAAGAGCAGAAGCAGAAGGAGAAGCAGAGGCAGAAGGAGAAGCAGAAAAAGAAGCAGGAGAAGCATAAGAAGCAGGAGAAGCTGAAGAAGAAGACGGAGAAGGCGAAAGAGAAGGATTAGAAGTAGGAGAAGCAAAAGGATAAGCAGAAGCAGAAAGAGACGCAGAAGGAGAAGCAGCACGAGAACTAGGAGAAGCAGGAGAAGCAGGAGAAGCAGAAGCAGGAGAAGCAGAAGAAACAGAAGACGCAGAAGCAGAATGAGAAGCAGAAGGGGAAATTGAAGCAGAAGCAGAAGGACAAGCAGAAGCAGAAGGAGAAGCAGAAGAAGGAGAAGGAGAAGCAGAAAGAGAAGCAGGAGAAGCAGAAGCAGGAGAAGCAGAAGCAGGAGAAGCAGAAGAAACAGAAGGTGAAGAAGCAGAAGCAGAAACAGAAGGAAAAGCAGAAGGAGAAGCAGAAGAAGCAGAAGAAGCAGCAGCAGGAGAAGCAGAAGCAGAAGAAGCCGAAGAAGCAGAAGCAGAACCTGAAGCAGAATGAGAAGCAGGAGAAGCAGAAAAAGCAGAATCTGGAGAAGCAGAATGAGAAGCTGAAGGAGAAGCAGAAGCGGAAAGAGAATCAAAAGCAGCAGGAGAAGCAGAAGAAACATAAGAAGCAGAAGCAGTAGCAGTGCAGCAGAAGCAGAAGGAAAAGCAGAAGAACGAGAAGGAGAAGGAAAAACAGAAGCAGAAGCAGAAGGAGAATCAGAAGGAGAAGCAGAAGAAGCAGAAGGAGAAGCAGAAGCAGAAGAAGCAGCAGAAGGAGAAGAAGAAGCAGAAGAAGATGCAGAAGGAGAAGCTGGAGAAGCAGAAGAAGCAGACGCAAAAGAAGAAGGAGAAGTAGGAGAAGGAGAAGGAAGAGAAGCAGAAGGAATAGGAGAAGCAGAAGGAGAAGCAGAAGCAGAATGAGAAGCAGAAAGAGAAGCAGTAGAAGCAGAAGAAGCAGGAAAACAGAAACAGAAGAAAGAGAAGAAGAAGAAGAAGAAGAAGAAGAAGAAGAAGAAGAAGAAGAAGAAGAAGAAGAAGAAGAAGACGAAGGAGAAGACGAAGAAGAAGAAAAAGAAGAAGAAGAAGAAGCATAAGGAGAAACATAATGAGAAGCAGTAGAAGCAGAAGAAGCAGAAGCAGGAGAAGCAGAAGCAGAATGAGAAGCAGAAAGAGAAATG
>NW_012314833.1:0-2104 GCF_000151885.1 Dipodomys ordii | reverse complement strand
CAGCGTCGATACATCGGGGACACAGCGTTACACAGCATGGTACACAGCTGTGGACACAACGGGACACAGTGGGGGCACAGCGGGACACAGCGGGACACAGTTGGACACAGCGGGGAGAAAGCGTGAGACACAGCGGGGGACAGAGCGGGAGACAGAGGGGGACACAGCGAGGACACAACGGGACACAGCGGTGACAAAGCGGGGAACACAGAGGGACACAGCGGGGGACACAGAGGGGGAGACAGCAGGACACAGCGGGGCACATCAGGGGACACAGTTGGGACACAGTGGGACACAGCGGGGGACACAGCGAGGACACATTGGGACACAGCGGGGACACAGCGGGACTCAGCAGGCGACACAGCGGGACTCAGCAGGCGACACAGCAGTACACAGCGGGACAATGCGGGACACAGCAGGGGACACAGAGGGGTACACAGCGGGACACAGTGGGGAACACAGCGAGGACACAGCGGGACCCAGCGGGGAACACAGCGAGGACACAGCGGGACCCAGCGGGACACAGCGTCGATACAGCGGGTACACAGCATTACACAGCGTGTTACACAGCTGTGGACACCACGGGACACAGTGGGGACACAGGGGGACACAGCGGGACACAGTGGGACAAAGCAAGGACAAATCGTGAGACACAGCGAGGGACAGAGCGGGAGACAGCGGGGGACACAGCGACGACACAGCAGGGAACAGCGGGACACAGCAGGGACAGAGCGGGACACAGCGGGACAAAGCGGGACACAGCGGGGGACACAGCGGGACACAGCGGGGGAGGCACCGAAGACACAGCGGGACACAGCGGGACAAAGCGGGGGACACAGCGGTGAAACAGCTGGACACAACGAAGTACACAGCGGGACACAGCGTGCACACAGGGGGACACAGCGGGACACAGCGGGACACAGCAGGGACAGAGCGGGACACAGCGGAACACAGTGGGACACAGCGGGGGACCCAGCGGGACCCAGCGGGGGACCCAGCTAGGACAAAGTGGGACACAGCTGGGGACACAGCGAGGACACAGCAGGGGACACAGTGGGGGACACAGCGGGACACAGCGAGGAACAGCGTAGATACAGCGGGGACACAGCGTTACACAGCGTGGTACACAGCTGTGAACACAACGGGACACAGTGTGGGCACAGCGGGACACAGCGGGACACAGTGGGACACAGCGAGGACAAAGCGTGAGACACAGCGGGGGACAGAGTGGGAAACAGCAGGGGAGACAGAGTGACACAGCGGGACACAGCAGAGGACACAGCGGGACACAGCGGAGGACAGAGCGACGACACAACAGGACACAGCGGGGACACAGGGGGACTCAGCATGGTTACAGCGGGACACAACGGGACAGAGCAGGACACAGCGTGACACAGCTGGGACACAGCAGGGACACAGCAGGGACACAGCGGGGGACACAGCGGGACAAAACGGGACACAGCGGGGGACACAGTAGGACAGAGCAGGGGACACAGTGGGGGACAGAGGGGAACACCACGAATAACAGAGCAAGGACACAGCGGGACCCAGAGGGACACAGCCTTGATACAGCGGGATTCACAGCGTTACACAGTGGGTTACACAGGTGGGGACACAAAGGGACATAGTGGTGGACACAGCGGGACACAGCAGGACAGAGTGGGACACAGACGGGATAAAGCGTGAGACACAGCGGGGGACAGAGTGGGAGACAGTGGGGGACTCAGCGAGGACACAGAGGGACACAGCGGGGACACAGCGGGGACTCAGCTGGGGACTCAGCGGGGGACATAGTGGGACACAACTGACACAGCGGGACACAGCGCGAAACATCATTGATCTTGCGGGGACACAGCGGGACACAGCGGGACAGAGTGGGGGACACAGCGGGACACAGCGGGGGACAGAGTGTGAGACACAGCGAGACACATCTGAGACTAAGCTATACACAGCGGGGTACATATAGGGACATAGCGGGGAAACAGCTTGGGACACAGCGAGGACACAGCGGGACTCAGCTTGACTCAGCGTTGATATAGCGAGGACACAGTGGTACTCAGCTGGGTTACACAGCTGGGGACACAACGGGTACACAGCGGGGGGA
>NW_012314832.1:0-2104 GCF_000151885.1 Dipodomys ordii | reverse complement strand
GTCCCCCGCTGTCTCCCGCTTTGTCCCCCGCTGTATCCTGCACCCCACTGTACCACTGTGTCCTCGCTGTGTCCCCCACTGTGTCCAGCTGTGTCCTCCGTGTATCCCAAGCTGTGTCCCGCTGTGTCCCTCTGTGTCCCCGCTGTGTCCCGCTATGTTCCCGCAGTGTCCTCGCTGTGTCCCGCTGTGTCCCGCTTGTCCTCGCTGTGTCCCCCGCTGTGTCCCTTTGTGTCCCCAGCTGTGTACCCCGCTGTGTCCTGCTGGGTCCCCACTGTATCGACGCTGTGTCCTGCTGGGTCCCGCTGTGTCCTCGCTGTGTTCCCCGTTTTGTCCCGCTGTGTCCCCCGCTCTGTCCCCGCTGTGTCCCTGCTGTGTCCCTGCTGTGTCGCCCCTGTGTCCCGCTGTGTCCTGCTGTGTCCTCGCTGTGTCCCACGCTGTGTTCCGCTGTGTCCCCCGCTGTGTCCCCCTGTGTCCCGCTGTGTCCCCGCTGTGTCCCGCTGTGTCCCCCGCTGTGTCCCGCTGTGTCCCGCTGTGTCCCTGCTGTGACCCTCTCTGTCCCCGCTGTATTGACGCTGTGTCCCGGTGTTGTCCCGCTGTGTCCGCGCTGTGTTTCCGGCAGTGTCCTGCTTTGTACCCCTCTGTGTCCCCTGCTGTGTCCCGCTGTGTCCCCTCTCTGTCCCCTGCTGTTCCCCGCTGTGTCCCCCGCTGTGTCTCACTGTGTCGCCCGCTTTGTCCCGTTGTGCCCCTGCAGTGTCCCCGCTGTGTCCCACGCTGTCACACTGTGTCCCGTGTTGTCCCGCTTTGTCCACCGCTGTGACCTCGCAGTGTTTCCCGCTGTTTCCCGCTGTGTCCCGCTGTGTCCTCGCTGGGTCCCCCGCTGTGTCCCGCTGTGTTCCCCGCTGTGTCCCGCTGTGTCCGACTGTGTCCCGCTGTGTCCCCGCTGTGTCCCGCTGTGTCCCGCTGTGTCCCCGCTGTGTGCCCGCTGTGTCCCGCTGTGTACCCCGCTGTGTCCAGCTGTGTCCTTTTGTGTCACGCTGTTTCCCCGCTGTGTCCCTGCTGTGTCCCTCTGTGTACCCCGCTGTGTCCAGCTTTGTCCCCGCTGTGTCTCGCTGTGTCCCACGCTCTGTCCCACACTGTGTCCCGCAGTGTCCCCCGCTGTGTCCCGCTGTGTCCCCCGCTGTGTCCCACTGTGTCCCCCGCTGAGTCCCCGCTTTGTCACCGCTGTGTCCCGCTGTTTCCTCGCTGTGTCCCTTGCTGTCTCCCTCTCTGCCCCCGCTGTGTCTCACGCTTTGTCCCCGCTGTGTCCCACTGTGTCCCGCTGTGTCCGGCTGTGCCCCCACTGTGTCCCGTTGTGTCCACAGTGTGTACCACGCTGTGTAACGCTGCGTCCCCGCTGTATCGATGCTGTGTCCCGCTGTGTCCCGCTGTGTCCTCGCTGTGTTCCCTACTGTGTCCCGCTGTGTCCCCCGCTGTGTCCCCCGCTGTGTCCTCGTTGTGTCCCCTGTTGTTCCCGCTGTGTCCTCACTGGGTAGCCCACTGTGTCCCACTGTGTCCTCCGCTGTGTACCACGCTGTGTAACTCTGTGTGCCCGCTGTATCGACGCTGTGTCCCGCTGTGTCCACGCTGTGTCCTCGCTGTGTTCCCTGCTGTGTCCTGCTGTGTCCCCCGCTGTGTTCCCCGCTGTGTCCCCCTGTGTCCCCCGCTGTGTCCTGCTGAGTCCTCGCTGGGTCTCCCGCTGGGTCCCGCTGTGTCCCCTGCTGTGTCCCGCTGTGTCCCGCTGAGTCCTCGCTGTGTCCCCCGCTGTGTCCCGTTGTGTTCCTAGCTGTGTACCCCGTAGTATCCCGATGAATCAACTCTGTGTCCCACTGGGTCCCGCTGATTCCTTCCTGTGTTCCCTGCTGTGTATCGCTGTGTCCCCGCTGTATCGACGCTGTATCCCTGCTGTGTCCTGCTGTTTCTCGCTCTGTAATCGCTGTGTCCCCAGCTGTGTCCCGTTGTGTCCCCAGCTGTGTCCCCCGCTATGTACCGCTGTGTGTACTGCTGTGTCCACGCTGTGTCCCGATGTGTCTCGCTGTGTCCCACTGTGTCCTCTCTGTGTCCCCTG
>NW_012314831.1:0-2104 GCF_000151885.1 Dipodomys ordii | reverse complement strand
GTAGCAGAAGCAGAAGAAGCAGCAGAAGGAGAAGCAGAAGCATGAAAAAGACGCAGAACGAGAAGCAGGAGAAGCAGAAGAAGCAGAAGCAGAATTAGAAGCAGAAGTAGGAGAAGGAGAAGGAGAAGGAAGTGCAGCAGAAGCAATAGGAGAAGCAGAAGGAGAAGCAGAAGGAGAAGCAGAAGCAGAATGAGAAGCAGAAAGAGAAACAGTAGAATCAGAAGAAGCAGGAAAAGCAGAAGCAGAAGAAAGAAAGGAAGAAGAAGAAGACGAAAAAGAAGGAGAAGAAGAGGAAGAAGAAGAAGAAGCAGCAGCATAAGGGGAAGCATAAGGAGAAGCAGTAGAAGCAGAAGCAGGAGAAGCAGAAGCAGAAGAAAAAGAATAAGCAAAAGAAGCAGAAGCAGTGGGAGAGTCAGAAGTAGGAGAAGGAGAAGGAGCAGCAGAAGGAGAAGCAGAAGCAGAAAGAGAAGCAGAAACAGAAGGAGAACAAGAAGGAGAAGCAGGAGAATCAGAAGAAGCAGAAGTAGAAGCAGAAAGAGGAGAAGAAGGAGAAGCAGAAGTAGAATCAGAAGAAACAGAAGAAAAAGAAGCAGAATAAACAGAAGCAAAAGAAACAGAAGAAGGAGAAGAGCAGAAGCAGAAGCAGAAGGAGAAGCAGAAGCAGAAGGAGAAGCAGAAAGAGAAGCAGGAGAAGCAGAAGAAGCAGGAGAAGCAGAAGCAGAAGAAACAGGAGAAGCCGAAGAAGCAGAAGCAGAATCTGAAGCAGAAGGAGAAACAGAAGAAGCACAATCTGAAGCAGAAGCAGAAGAAACAGAAATAGTCGAATAAGCAGAAGCAGAAGCACCAGGAGAAGCAGAAGAAGAAGAAGGAGAAGGCGAAAGAGAAGGATTAGGAGTAGGAGAAGCAAAAGGATAAGCAGAAGCAGAAAGAGACGCAGAAGGAGAAGCAGCACGAGCAGTAGGAGAAGCAGGAGAAGCAGAAGAAACAGAAGACGCATAAGCAGAATGAGAATCAGAAGGAGAAATTGAAGCAGAAGCAGAAGGAGAAGCAGAAGCAGAAGCAGAAGGATAAGCAGAAGAAGGAGAAGGAGAAGCAGAAAAAGAAGCAGAACGAGAAGCAGGAGAAGCAGAAGCAGGAGAAGCAGAAACAGAAAAAACAGAAGAAGGAGAAGAAGCAGAAGCAGGAGAAGTAGAAGCAGAAGAAGGCGAAGAAGCAGAAGCAGAATCCGAAGCAGAAGGAGAAGCAGTAGAAGCAGAAGAAGCAGAATCTGGAGAAGCAGAAGGAGAAGCAGAAGGAAAAGTAGGAGAAACAGAAGGAGAAGCAGAAAGAGAAGCAGAAGGAGAAGCATGAAAGAGAAGCAGAAGGAGGAGGAGGAGAAGGAAAAGCAGCCGGAGAAGCAGAAAGAGCATCAGAAGGAGAAGCAGGAGATTCAGAAACAGGAGAAGCAGAAGCAGAAGAAAAAGGAGAAGGACAAGAAGCAGAAGCAGAAGGAGAAGCAGAAACAGAAGGAGAAGCAGAAAGAGAAGGAGGGGAAGCAGAAGAAGCAGAAGCAGGAGAAGCAGAAGCATAAGTATCCGAAGAAGCAGAAGCAGAACCTGAAGCCGAAGGAGAAGCAGCAGAAGCAGAAGAAGCAGAATCTGGAGAAGCAGAATGAGAATCTGAAGGAGAAGCAGAAGCAGAAAGAGAATCAAAAGCAGAAGGAGAAGCAGAAGAAACAGAAGAATAGAAGCAGTAGCCGTTGTAGCAGAAGCAGAAGGAGAAGCCGAAGGAAAAGCAGAAGAACAAGAAGGAGAAGGAGAAACAGAAGGAGAAGCAGAAGGAGAAGCAGAAAGAGAAGCAGGTAAAGCAGAAGAAGAAGAAGCACAAGGAGAATCAGAAGGAGAAGCAGAAGAAGGAGAAGGAGAAGCAGAAGCAGAAGAAGATGCAGAAGGAGAAGCAGGAGAAGCAGAAGAAGCAGAAGCAGAAGGAGAAGCAGGAAAAGCAGAAGAAGCAGAGCAAAAGGAGAAGCAAAAGAAGGATAAAGGAGAAGCAGAAGCAGAAGAGAAGCATAAGGACAAGCACAAGCAGAAGGAGATGTAGAAGGAGAAGCAGGAGAAGCAGAAGA
>NW_012314830.1:0-2104 GCF_000151885.1 Dipodomys ordii | reverse complement strand
AGAAACAGAGAGACAAGAGACAGAGACGTGGTGAATTGGTCCGCCTGGACTACATACATGCTCTGTCGCGTCCGAACTTTGAGTTTCCTCAAAGATGCACGCACGCACACACACAGATACACTGAGATGCCCTCTGCCCCCTCTTCTCTCCTCTCCAATTCCCCCGCCCCCTCCCCCCTCCCCCCCCGTCAGGCACCAGAAATGAGATCCCTCCCCTTCGCCTATTGCGTCAATTACAAACAAAAGGCAGCGTGAGATTCTAGCAAATTTGTTTTATTTTGTTCCGAGGGTAGGGTTGTGGATTTTGTTGCGGGGGGGGAGTCGGAGGTCGTGGTCGTCGTCGAGTAATCGCCTGCGGGGGGGGGGGTGAGGATGGACGGTTACGCCACCTGCATGGATGGCTCGCGTTCCCCTCTGGCTGTCTGGTTGCCGCTGAGTGCTTCAGATATCACCATACGGTCAGGAAGCAGGGGCTGGAAGATAAAGAGATATTAAAGAGATAATTAGGAGCAGGACTCCAGGGAACGAGCGACTCCTCCCCCTCCCCCTCCCCCTCAGCAACACGTCGGAGCTGGCGGTCGAAATCCCGCCCTCCCCCTCCCCGTCGTCGTGGCTACGACAGAGGAAAAGCAAATGATGATAATAATGAATCATAACAAGCTATATGTATGTGTATGTCAGAACTCTCACTCCCCACTGCCGGGTAGGTGAGGACTGACTGACTGACTGACTGAGTGAGTGACTGACCGGACCCGTGTTTTGCCCCTCCCGCCGCCCCATCCACCTTGTCGACGGCGAACGCGCGCCATCTAGTGGTGGTTTTGTGAATTGCAGTTTTCTCTCATGAAATGCATGGGGGAAAAAAAAGAACAAACAAACCACGCACTGACTGACTGAGAAAACCGGCCCAGGCTGGCTGGCCCCGAGAGAGACTGCCTTCTTTTCAGAGAAGGGGTGGGGTGGGGATGATGATGTGCCTCGTTGGAGTATGGGGCCCATGCATAGGCAGGCAGGCAGGCAGGCAGGCTCGTAGTGGGACCGTTGTGTGTTGGAGCGCCAGTACAGTAGCTCAAGCCCCAGGATTGACTGGCAAGTCGAGAGGAAAAGGAGGGAGGGAGTGCGGGGCGGGGGGGGGGGCGGGCGGGCGGGAGAGAGAATTCAAACGAGAGAGAGAGAGAGAGACAGACAGACAGACAAGCAGACAGACATAGACAAAGACACAGAGAGAGAAATAGAGAAACAGAAACAGAGAGACAAGAGACAGAGACGTGGTGAATTGGTCCGGCTGGACTACATACATGCTCTATCGCGTCCGATCTTTGAGTTTCCTCAAAGATGCACGCACGCACACACACAGATTCACTGAGATGCCCTCTGCCTCCTCTTCTCTCCTCTCCAATTCCCCCGCCCCCTCCCCCCTCCCCCCCCGTCAGGCACCAGAAATGAGATCCCTCCCCTTCGCCTATTGCGTCAATTACAAACAAAAGGCAGCGTGAGATTCAAGCAAATTTGTTTTATTTTGTTCCGAGGGTAGGGTTGTGGATTTTGGTGCGGGGGGGGTGTCGGAGGTCGTGGTCGTGGTCGAGTAATCGCCTGCGGGGGGGGGTGAGGATGGACGGTTACGCCACCTGCATGGATGGCTCACGTTCCCCTCTGGCTGTCTGGTTGCCGCTGAGTGCTTCAGATATCACCATCCGGTCAGGAAGCAGGGGCTGGAAGATAAAGAGATATTAAAGAGATAATTAGGAGCAGGACTCCAGGGAAGCCCGAAGGCGGGGGGGGCGGGGGGAACCTTTACCAAATTTTACTCATATTTTTGTGCTAGCGCTTTGACTTGAACTCAGGGCCTTTTGCTCTAAGACAGGCCTGCAGAGGGGTCGTCATCCGCCTTCGTTATCCCCGATTAACAGCTTGAGGCCCACACAGATTCTGACCCACGGCTATTTGTTGTACATACACAAAAACTTAGGAGCTGGGAGTTTGTGACACGCCAGTTCTATCGATTGGTGATGCCGCTCACGCATTTTTTGTATCATATCTCCAAATTAAAACAGAGACTAAGTTTCATTATCTCTATATTAGTGCAAGGTTTATGTTGCTTTCT
>NW_012314829.1:0-2104 GCF_000151885.1 Dipodomys ordii | reverse complement strand
AAGGAGAATGAGAAGGAGAAGCAGAAGAAGCATAAGCAGGAGAAGCTTAAGCAGAATGAAAAGCAGAAGAAGGAGAAATTGAAACAGAAGAAGATTCAGAATAAGAAGCAGAAGCAGAAGGAGAAGCAGAAGAAGGAGAAGGAGAAGAAGCAGAAGGATAAGCATAAAGAGAAACAGAAGGAGAAGCAGGAGAAGCAGAAGCAGAAGAAGGAGAAGAAGAAGAAGCAGAAAGAGAAGTAGAAACAGAAGGAGAAGCAGAAATAGAAGGAGAAGAAGCCGAAGAATCAGAAGCAGAACCTGAAGCAGAAGGAGAAGCAGGAGAAGCAGAAGAAGCAGAATCTGGAGAAGAAGAAGGAGAACCAGAAGGAGAAGTGGAAGCAGAAAGAGAAGCAAAAGCAGAAGGAGAAGCAGAAGGAGAAACAGAAGAAACAGAAGAAGCAGAAGCAGTAGCAGAAGAAGCTGAAGATGCAGAAGCAGAAAGAGAAGCAGAAGGAATAGCAGAAGAACGAGAAGGAGAAGGAGAAACAGAAGGAGAAGCAGAAGGATAAGCAGAAAGAGAATCAGGAAAAGCAGAAGAAGCAGAAGCAGACGGAGAAGCAGCAGAAGAAGAAACAGAAGAAGGAGAAGGAGCAGAAGCCGAAGGAGAAGCAGTAGCAGAAGGAGAAGCAGAAAGAGAAGCAGGAAAAGCAGAAGAAGCAGAAGCAGGAGAAGCAGAAGCAGAAGAAACAGTAGAAGGACAAGAAGCAGAAGCAAAAGGAGAAGCAGAAACAGAAGGAGAAGCAGAAAGATAAGGAGGGGAAGCAGAAGATGCAGAAGCAGGAGTAGCAGAAGCATAAGAATCCGAAGAAGCAGAAGCAGAACCTGAAGCAGAAGGAGAAGCAGGAGAAGCAGAAGAAGCAGAATCTGGAGAAGCAGAATGACAAGCTGAAGGAGAAGCAGAAGCTGAAAGAGAATCAAAAGTAGAAGGAGAAGCAGAAGAAACAGAAGAAGCAGAAGCAGTAGTAGTTGCAGCAGAAGGAGAAGCAGAAGGAAAAGCAGGAGAACAAGAAGGAGAAAGAGAAACAGAAGCAGAAGCAGAAGGAGAAGCAGATGAAGCAGAAGGAGAAGCAGAAGGAGAAGCAGAAGGAGAAACACCAGCAGAAGGAGAAGCAGAAGCAGAAGAAGATGCAGAAGGAGAAGCAGGAGAAGCAGAAGAAGCAGAAGCAGAAGGAGAAGGAGAAGTAGGAGAAGGAGAAGGAAGAGCCACAGAAGCAATAGGAGAAGCAGAAGGAGAAGCAGAAGCAGAATGAGAAGCAGAAAGAGAAGCAGTAGAACAAGAAGAAGCAGGAAAAGCAGAAGCAGCAGAAAGAGAAGAAGAAGAAGAAGAAGAAGAAGAAGAAGAAGAAGAAGAAGAAGAAGAAGAAGAAGAAGAAGAAGAAGAAGAAGAAGAAGAAGAAGAAGAAGGAGAAAGAGAAGCAGTAGAAGCAGGAGAAGCAGAAGCAGAAGAAAAAGAATAAGCATAAGAAGCAGAATCAGAGGGAGAAGCAGAAGCAGGAGAAGCAGAAGCAGAAGAAGCAGCAGAAGGAGAAGCAGAAGCAGAAGAAGATGCAGAAGGAGAAGCAGGAGAAGCAGAAGAAGGAGAAGGAGAAGGCGAAAGAGAAGGATTAGGAGTAGGAGAAGGAAAAGGATAAGCAGAAGCAGAAAGAGACGCAGAAGGAGAAGCAGCACGAGAAGTAGGAGAAGCAGGAGAAGCAGAAGCAGGAGAAGCAGAAGAAACAGAAGACGCAGAAGCAGAATGAGAAGCAGAAGGAGAAATTGAAGCAGAAGCAGAAGGAGAAGCAGAAGCAGAAGGAGAAGCAGGAGAAGGAGAAGGAGAAGCAGAAAGAGAAGCACAACGAGAAGCAGGAGAAGCAGAAGCAGGAGAAGCAGAAGCAGAAGAAACATAGGAAGGAGAAGAAGCAGAAGGAGAAGCTGAAACAGAAGGAAAAGCAGAAAGAGAAGCAGGAGAAGCAGAAGAAGCATCAGCAGGAGAATCTAGAAGCAGAAGAAGCCGAAGAAGCAGAAGCAGAACCTGAAGCAGAAGGAGAAGCAGGAGAAGCAGAAGAAGCAGAATCTGGAGAAGCAG
>NW_012314828.1:0-2104 GCF_000151885.1 Dipodomys ordii | reverse complement strand
CCAGGACACAGCGGGGACACAGAAGGGACTCAGCGGGGGACACAGCGGGTGACAAAGCCGGACACCACAGGACACATTGTGACACAGCGGGACACAGCGGGGACACTGCGTGGACACAGGGGGACACACTGGAAGACACAGCGGGACACAGCGGGACACAGAGGGGGACAGCAGGGGACAGAGAGGGGACACAGCGGGACACAGCGTGGCCACAGCTGGACACAGCGGGGTACTCAGCAGGACACAGCGGGCGCACAGCGGGGACACAGCGGGATACAGCGGGACACAGCGGGACACAGCGGGGGACACAGCGGGACACAGCGGGGGACAGAGCGGGGTACACAGAGAGACACAGCGGGTTACACAGCTGAGGACACAAAGGGACACAGTGGGGGACACAGCGGGAAACAACGCGACACAGTGGGACACAGACGGGACAAAGCGTGAGACACAGCGGGGGACAGAGCGGGAGACAGCGAGGGACACAGCGAGGACACAGCAGGACACAGCGGGTCCCAGCAGGGACACAGCGGGGAACACAGCGAGGACACAGCGGGACCCAGCGGGACACAGCGTCGATACAGCGGGGACACAGTGGGACAGAGCGGGGACACAGCGGGACACAGCGGGAAACAGCGGTGACCCTGCGGGGACACAGCGGGACACAGCGTGGGACACAGCAGGACACAGCGGGACACAGCTGGGGGACAGAGCAGAACACAGTGGGGGACAGAGCGTGGGACACAGTGAGACACAGCGGGGACAAAGCTGGACACAGCGGGGTATACACAGCGGGACACAGCGGGGCCACAACGGGGACACACCTGGACACTGATGGTCACAGCAGGGACACAACAGGACCCAGCAGGACACAGCCGGGGACACAGCGGGACACAGCGGGGGCCACAGCGAGGACACAGCGGGACACAGCGGTGGAAAAAGTGGGACACAGCGGGGACAAAGCAGTGGACACAGCGGGACATAGCGGGGGACACAGCGGGACACAGTGGGGGACACAGCGGGGGACACAGCAGGACACAGTGGGGGACACAGCGGGACATAGCGGGTCACAGCGAGGGACACAGCGAGGACACAGCAGGACACAGCGGGGGACACAGCGGGACACAACGGGGAACATAGCGAGTACACAGCGGGACCCAGCGGGACACAGCTTCGATACAGCGGGGACACAGCGGGACACAGCGGGGTACACAGCTGGGGAAACAAAGGGACACAGTGTGGCATACAGCGGGACACAGCGGGACACAGTGGTTCACAGTGGGGCAAAGCGTGAGACACAGCGGGGACTCAGCGGGGGACACAGCGGGACACAGCGGGGGACACGGCGGGGGACACAGCGGGACACAGTGGGACAAAGCGGGGGACACCGCGGGGACACAGCGGGGAGTCAGCGGCGGACACAGCGGGGGACAAAGCGGGACACCACGGAACACAGCGGGACACAGCGGGACACAGCGGGCAACAGCGGTGACCCTGAGGGGACACAGCGGGGGACACTGCGGAACACAGCGGGGGACACAGCAGAACAGAGTGGGGGACAGAACCTGGGACACAGCGAGATACAGCGGGGACAAAGCTGGACACAGCGGGGTACACAGCGGGACACAGTGAGGACACAGCAGGGAAACAGCGGGACAAAGCGGGACACAGCGGGGGACACAGCGGGACACATCGGGGGACACAGCGGGGGACACAGCGGGACACAGCGGGACACAGCGGGGGACACAGCGGGACACAGCGGGGGACACAGCGGAGGACACAGCGGGGGACAGCAGGGGACAGAGAGGGGACACAGCAGGACACAGCGGGGACACAGCTGGACACAGCGGGGTACTCAGCAGGACACAGCAGTCGTACAGCGGGGACACAGCGGGATACAGCGGGACACAGCGGGACACCGCGGGGGACACAGCGGAACACAGCGGGGGACAGAGCGACGACACAGAAGGACACAGCGGGCACACAGGGGTCTCAGCAGGGTCACAGCGGGACAGAACGGGACACAGTGGGACACAGCGGGACACAGCGTGACACAGCAGGACACAGCAGGACACAGCGGTGGACACAGTGGGACACACTGGGA
>NW_012314827.1:0-2104 GCF_000151885.1 Dipodomys ordii | reverse complement strand
GTCCCGCTGTGTTACCCGCTGTGTCCCGCTGTGTCCCGCTGTGTCCCCGCTGTGTCCCGATGTGTACCGCTGTGTCTGCCTCTGTGTACCCCGCTGTGTCTGCTGTGTCCCCCGCTGTGTCATGCTGTGTCCTCACTGTGTCCCCCACTGTTTCCCGCTGTTTACCCCGCTGTGTCACCCGCTGTGTCGCCAGCTGTGTCCGGCTGTGTCCCGCTGTGTTCCCCTGTGTCCCCCGCTGTGTCCCGCTGTGTTCTTTGCTGTTTCCTCCGCTGAGTCCCGCTGTGTCCCCCGCTGTTTACCGCTCTGTCCCCCACTGTGTCCCCCGCTGTGTCCCCGCTGTGTCCCTGCTGTGTCCCGCTGTGTCCCTGGTGTGTCCTCGCTGTGTAACTGCTATGTCCCTCTGTGTCCCCGCTGTGTCCCGCTATGTCCCCCAGTGTCCCTCTATGTGCCCTCTGTGTCATCGTTGTATCCCCTGCTGTGTCCCACTCTGTCCCCTGCTGTGTCCCTGCTGTGTCCCCGCTGTGTCCTAGCTGTGTCCCGCTGTGTCCCCGCTGTGTCCCCTGCTGTGGCCCGCTGTGTCCCCGGCTGTATCCCCCGCTGTGTCCCGCTCTTCCCTGCTGTGTCCCCTGCTGTGTCCCCGCTGTGTCCCACTGTGTCCCGCTGTGTCCCCGCTGTGTCCCCTGCTGTGTCCCGCTGTGTCCCCGGATGTGTCCCGCTCTTTCCTGCTGTGTCCCGCTGTGTCCTTGCTGTGTCCCCATTTGTGTCCCGCTGTGTCCTCGCTGTGTCCCTGCTGTGTCCCGCTGTGTCCCCATGTGTCACGCTGTGTCCTCTCTGTGTATCCCTCTGTGTCCCGCTCTGTCCCGCTGTGTCACCGATGTCCCCCGCTCTGTCCCGTTGTGTCCCCGCTGTCTGCATGTGTGTCCCCGCTGTCCCCCGCTGTGTCCCCCGCTGTGTCCTGCTGTGTCCTCGCTGTGTCCCCAGCTGTGTCCCGCTGTGTCCCCCGCTGTGTCCCCCACTGTGTCCCGCGGTGTCCCCCGCTGTGTCCCGCTGTGTCCCGCTGTGTCCCCCCTGTCCGCCGGTGTGTCACCGCTGTCCGCCGCTGTGCCCTCTGCTGTGTCCCGCTGTGTCCTCGCTGTGTCTCACTGTGTCCCCGCTTTGTCCCCGCTGTGTCACGCTGTGTCCCCTGTGTCCCCGCTGTGTCCCCGCTGTGTCCCCGCTGTGTCCCCGTTGTGTCCCGATGTGTCCCGCTGTGTCCCCACTGTGTCCGGATGTGTACCGCTGTGTCTGCCTGTATGTACCCCGCTGTGTCCTGCTGTGTTCCCTCTGAGTCCTGCTGTGTCCTCGCTGTGTCCCCCGCAGTTTCCCGCTGTTTTCCCCGCTGTGTCACCCGCTGTGTCCTTTGATGTGTCCCCAGCTGAGTCCCGCTGTGTCCCCCGCTGTTTACCGCTGTGTCCCCCACTGTGTCCCCCGCTTTGTCCCCGCTGTGTCCCCGCTCTGTCCCGCTGTGTCCCGCTGTGTCCCTGTGTGTCGCCCCCTGTGTCCCCCTGTGTCTCCGCTGTTTCCCACTGTGACCCCTGCGCTGTCCTGCTGTGTCCCCGTTGTCCACTGGTGTGTCCCCTGTGTCCCCCGCTGTGTCCCCGCTTTGACCCGCTGTGTCCCGATGTGTCCCGCTGTGTCGCCGCTTTGTCACTGCTGTGTCTCGCTGTGTCCCGCTGTGTCCACGCTGTGTCCCGCTCTGTCCCAGGCTGTGTCCCGCTGTGTCCCCCGCTGTGTTCCGCTGTGTCCCCCACTGTGTCCCCAGCTGTGTCCCCGCTGTGTCCCGCTGTTTCCCTGGTGTGTCCTCACTGTGTAACTACTATGTCCCTCTGTGTCCCCGCTGTGTCCCACTGTGTCCCGCAGTGTCCCCCTATGTCCCCTCTGTGTCTTCGCTGTATCCCCTGCTGTGTCCCACTGTGTCCCCTGCTGTGTCCCCGCTGTGTCCCCACTGTGTCCTAGCTGTGTCCCGCTGAGTCCCCGTTGTTCCCCGGTTTGTCCCCACTGTTCCCCGCTGTGTCCCTCGCTGTGTACCACTGTGTCCCGTTCTGTCCTCGCTTTGTCCCCGCTA
>NW_012314826.1:0-2104 GCF_000151885.1 Dipodomys ordii | reverse complement strand
GGACACAGCCGGACACAGCGGGGGACAGAGGGGGACACAGCGGGGGACACAGCGGGACACATCAGTGACACAGCTAGACAAAGCGGGGTACACAGCGGGACACACCGGGCACACAGCAGGGACACAGCGGGACACACCAGGACACAGTGGAGAAAGAGCGGGACACAGCGTGACACAGCGGGACACAGCGGGGTACACAGCGCGACACACGGGGAACACAGTGTGGACACAGCGGGACACAGCTGGGGACACAGCAATGACACAGCAGGACACAGCAGGGGACACAGGGGGGACACAGCGGGACACAGCAGGACACAGAGGGGGACACAGTGGGACAGAGCAGAGGACACAGCAGGAAACAAAGCGGGATACAGCGGGACACAGTGGGGCACAGCAGGGACAAAACGGGAGACACAGTGGGGAACAGAGCAGGACACAGCGGGGGACACAGAGAGGACACAGGGGGACACAGCGAGACTCAGACGGGGACACAGCAGGGGACAAAGCGGGACACAGCGGGACACAGCTGGGACGCAGTGGGACACAGCGGGATACGGCGGGGGACACAGCGAGGACACAGAGCGGGACATTGCGAGGACACAGCGGGACACAGCGGGACACAGCAGGGGACACAGCGAGGACACAGTGGGGGACACAGTGGGGGAAACAGCTGGACACAGCGGGGAACACGGCGAGGACACAGCGACACCCAGCGGGACACAGCGTAGATACAGCGGAGACACAGCGTTACACAGCATGATACAAAGCTGTGGACACAACGGGACACAGTGGGGGCACAGCGGGACACAGCGGGACGCAGTGGGACACAGCGGGGACAAAGCGTGAGACACAGCAGGGGACAGAGCTGGAGACAGCGGGGGACACAGCGGGGACACAGCGGGACACAGCGAGGACACAGCGGGACACTGCAGGGCACAGCGGGGGACACAGCGGGACACAGCGGGGGACACAGGGGGGACACAGGGGGGACACAGCGGGACCCAGCGCGGGACACAGCGAGGACACATTGGGACACAGCGGGGACACAGCGGGACTCAGCGGGGGACACAGCAGGACACAGCGGGACACAGCGGGACACAGCGGGGGACACAGAGGGGAAAACAGCGGGACACAGTGGGGAACACAGCGAGGACACAGCGGGACCAAGCTAGACACAGCGTCGATACAGCGGGGACACAGCAGGACACAGCAGAGTACACAGCTGGGTACACAACGGGACACAGCGGGGGACACAGCGAGGACACAGAAGAACACAGCGTGGGAAACAGCGAGGACACAGCGGGACACAGCGAGACACAGCGGGACACAGTGGGGACACAGCAGTAGACACAGCGGGACACAGCGAGGACACAGCGGGGACACAGCGGGGACACAGCAGCACCCAGCAGGACACAGACGGGGCACACAGCGGGACACAGCGGGACACAGCGGGACACAGCTTGGGACACAGCGGGAACACAACAGGACACAGCCGGGGACACAGCGAGGACACAGCGGGACACAGTGGGACACAGCGTGGGACAAAGCGGGAGATAGCAGGGGACACAGCGAGGACACAGCGGGACACAGTGGCGACACATAGAGGACTCAGCGGGGGACACAGTGGGGGACAGAGCGGGACACAGCGGGACCCAGCGGGGACAAAGCGTGAGACACAGCGGTGGACAGAGCGGGAGAGAGAGGCGGACACAGCGAGGAAACAGCGGGACACAGCGGGGACACAGAGGTGGTTCAGGGGGGCCACAGCGGGGGACAAAGCGGGACACCACGGAACACAGCGTGACACAGCGTGAAACAGCGGTGAACCTGCGGGGACACAGCGGGACACAGCGGGGGACACAGCGGGGCACAGCGGGGACACTGCGGGGACATTGCGGGACCCAGCAGGACACAGCGGGACACAGCGGGGGACATAGCGGGGGACAAATCGGGACACCACAGGACACAGTGGGACACAGCGAGGACACAGCGGGACACAGCGGGACACTGTGGGGCACAGCGGGGGACACAGCAGGACACAGCGGGGGACACAGGGAGGACACAACGGAACACAGCTTGGGACAAAGCGAGGACACAGCTGGAC
>NW_012314825.1:0-2105 GCF_000151885.1 Dipodomys ordii | reverse complement strand
TCAAGAAGCAGAAAGAGAAGCAGAACGAGAAGTAGGAGAAGCAGAAGCAGGAGAAGCAGAAACAGAAGAAACAGAAGATGGAGAAGAAGCAGAAGCAGAAGGAGAAGCAGAAACAGAAGGATAAGCAGAAAGAGAAGCAGAAGAAGAAGCAGCAGGAGAAGCAGAAGCAGAAGAAGCCGGAGAAGCAGAAGCAGAACCTGAAGCAGAAGGAGAAGCAGAAGAAGCAGAATCTGGAGAAGCAGAATGAGAAGCAGAAAGAGAAGCAAAAGCAGAAGGAGAAGCAGAAGGAGAAGCAGAAGAAACAGAAGAAGCAGAGGCAGTAGCAGAAGAAGCAGAAGATGAAGAAGCAGAAGGAGAAGCAGAAGGAAAAGCAGAAGAACGAGAAGGAGAAGGAGAAGGAGAAACAGAATGAGAAGGAGAAAGAGAAGCAGAAGAAGGAGCAGGAGAAGGAAAAGCAGCAGGAGAAGCAGAAAGAGAAGCAGAAGGAGAAGCAGGAGATGCAGAAACAGAAGAAGCAGAAGCAGAAGAAACAGGAGAAGGACAAGAAGCAGAAGCAGAAGGAGAAGCAGAAACAGAAGGAGAAGCAGAAAGAGAAGGAGGGGAAGCAGAAGAAGCAGAAGCAGACGGAGAAGCAGAAGAAGGAGAAGGAGAAGCCAGAGCAGAAGAAGAAGCAGAAGGAAAAGCACAAGCAGAAGGAGATGCAGAAGGAGAAGCAGGAAATGCAGAAGACACAGAAGCAGAAGGAGAAGAAGAAGGAGAAGAATCAGAATCAGAAGAAGCAGAAGCAGAAATAGAAAGAGAAGCCGACGAAGAGAAGCAGAACGAGAAGCAGGAGAAGCAGAAGAAGCACAAGCGGGAGAAGCAGAAGAAGAAGAAACAGAAGAAAGAGAAGAGCAGAGCAGGAGAAGCAGAATGGAGAAGCAGAAAGAGAAGCAGGAAAAGCAGATGAAGCAGAAGCAGGAGAGAGCAGAAGGAGAAAAAACAGGAGATTGTGACAAGAAGCAGAAAGAGAAGCAGTAGAAGCAGAAGAGGCAGGAAAAGCAGAAGCAGAAGAAAGAGAAGAAGAAGAAGCAGCAGCAGCATAAGGAGAAGCATAAGGAGAAGCATAAGGAGAAGCATAAGGAGAAGTATAAGGAGAAGCAGTAGAAGCAGAAGAAGCAGAAGCAGGAGAAGCTGAAGCAGAAGAAAAAGAATAAGCAAAAGAAGCAGAAGCAGAAGCAGTGAGAGAAGCAGAAGAAGAAGAAGGAGAAGGAGCAGCAGAAGGAGAAGCAGAAGCAGAAAGAGAAGCAGAAACAGAAGGAGAACAAGTTGGAGAATCAGAAGAAGAAGAAGCAGAAAGAGAAGGAGAAGAAGAAGGAGAAGCAGAAGGAGAAGGGCAAGCAGGAGAAGCAGAAGAAGCAGAAGCAGGAGAAGCCGAAGAAGAAGAAACAGAAGAAAGAGAAGGAGCAGAAGGAGAAGCAGAAGGAGAAACAGAAAGAGAACCAGAAGAAGCAGAAGAAGCAGTAGCAGGAGAAGCAGAAGCAGAAGAAACAGAAGAAGCCCAAGAAGCAGAAGGAGAACATGAAGCAGAAGGACAAGCAGAAGCAGCAGAAGCTGGAAAAGCAGAAGCAGAAGAAACAGAACAAGGAGAAGAAGCAGAAGCAGAACGAGAAGCAGAAGAAGAAGAAGGAGAAAGAGAAGGATTAGGAGTAGGAGGAGCAGAAGGAGAATCAGAAGCAGAAAGAGAAGCCGAAGGAGAAGCAGAAGGAGAAACAGAAGAAGCAGAAGTAGGAGAAGCAGAAGCAGAAGCAGAATGAGAAGCACAAGAAGGAGAAATTGAAGGAGAAGGAGAATGAGACGGAGAAGCAGAAGGAGAAGTAGGAGAAGCAGAAGAAGAAGCAGGAGAAGCAGAAGCAGAAGAAACAGAAGAAGAAGAGCAGAAGCAGAAGCAGACGGAGAAACAGAAGCAAAAGGAGAAGCAGAAGAAGCAGAAGCTAAAGCAGAAGAAGAAGAAACAGAAAAAGCAGAAGAAGCAGAAGAAGAAGCAGCAGGAGAAGCAGAAGAAGAAGAAGAAGGAGAAGGAGAAAGAGAAGGATTAGGAGTAGGAGAAACAGAAGGATAAGCAG
>NW_012314824.1:0-2105 GCF_000151885.1 Dipodomys ordii | reverse complement strand
ACAGCGGGAACAGCGGAACACAGCGGGGGACATAGCGGGACACAGCGGCACACAGTGGGGGACACAGCGGGGGACAGCGGAAACAGAGATGGGGCACAGCGGGACACCGCGGTGACATAGCTGGACACAGCGGGGTACACAGCGGGACACAGCGGGCACACAGGGGACACAGCGGGACAGAGCGGGACACAGCAGGGACACAGTGGGACACAGCGGGACAAAGCGGGGGACACAGCGGGACAAAGCGGGGGACACAGCGGGACACAGCTGGGGACACAGCGAGGACACAGCGGGATACAGCGGGGGACACAGTGAGGACACAGCGGGATACAGCCAGGGAAAAAGCGGGACACAGCGGAGACACAGCAGTGGACACAGCGGGACAAATCGGGGGACACAGCCGGACACAGCTGGGGAAACAGTGGGGGACACAGTGGGACACGGTGGGACACAGCGGGGGACACATGGGGAACACAGCAGGACACAGCGGGGACACAGCGGGACTCAGCGGGGGACACAGCAGTATACAGCAGGACACAGCGGGGACACAGCAGGGACACAGCGGGGGACAAAGCGGGACACAGCAGGACACAGCGGGGGACACAGCGGGACACAGAGGGGGACACAGTGGGGTACACAGCAGGACACAGGTTGGGACACAGCGGGGACACAGCGGGACACACCGGGGGACAGAGCGAGGACACAGCGGGATAGTGCGGGACACAGCGAGGACCCAGCGGAACACAGCGTGGGACACAGTGGCGGACACAGTGGGACACAGCGGGACACAGCGGGGAACACAGGGAGGACACAGCGGGACCCAGTGGGACCCAGCGTCGATACAGCGGGGACACAGCGGGACACAGCGAGATACACAACTGGGGACACAACGGGACACAGCGGGGAACACAGGGAGGACATAGCGGGACTCAGCGGGACCCAGCGTCGTTACAGCGGGGACACAGCGGGGGACAGCGCAGACAGAGAGGGGCCAAAGCAAGACACAGCGGTGACACAGCTGGACACAACGAAGTACACAGCAGGACACAGCCGGGCACACAGCGGGGACACAGCAGGGACCGAGCGAGACATAGCGGGACACAGCCGAACACAGCAGGGGGCACAGCGGGACACAGCGGGGGACCCATCGAGGACACAGAGGGACACAGCGGGTGACACAGCTGGGGACACAGCGGGACACAGCGGGGAACACAGCAAGGACACAGCGGGACACAGCAGGACACAGCGTCCATACAGCGGGGACACAGTGTTACACAGCGTGGTACCCAGCTGTGGACACAACGGGACAGAGTGGGGACACAGCGAGACACAGCGGGACACAGCGAGGACACAGCGGGACACATTGGTGACACAGCGGGGGACACAGCAGGACACAGCAGCGGACACAGCGGGAGACACAGCGGGATACAGCGCGACACAGCGGGGGACACAATGGGGACACAGCGGGACACAGCGGGGGACACAGCGAGGACACAGCGGAACATAGCAGGGGACACAGAGAGGACACAGTGGGACACAGCGAGACACAGCGGGACACAGCGTGGACACAGCAGTACACACAGCGGGACATAGCGGGGGACACAGCTGGGGACACAACGGGACACAGCTGGGGACACAGCGAGGACAGAGCGGGAAACAGCGGGACACAGCAGGGACACAGCTTCGATACAGCGGGGACACAGCGAGACACAGCGGGGAACACAGGAAGGAAACAGCGGGACCCAGTGGGACACAGAGTCGATACAGCGGGACACAACGGGGTACACAGCTAGGAACACAACGGGACACAGCGGGGGACACAGCGAGGACACAGCGGGCATAGCGGGACACAGCGGGGGACACAGCGGGACTCAGCGGGAGACCCAGCGAGGACACAGCAGGACACATCGGGGGACACAGGGGGACACAGCGGGGAACACAGCGGGGGACACAGCAGACACAGCGGGGAACACAGCGAGGACACAGCGTGGACACAGCGGGACACAGCGTCGATACAGCGGGCACACAGAGTTACACAGCGTGTACACAGTGGAGGACACAGTGGGACACAGTGGGCTACTCAGTGAGGACACAGCGGGAACAAC
>NW_012314823.1:0-2105 GCF_000151885.1 Dipodomys ordii | reverse complement strand
TTATCATCTTCTTCTTCTGCTTCTTCTTCTTTTTCAGCATTTTCAGTTTCTTCAGCTTCAGCTTCTGCTTCTTCTGCTTCTCCTTCTGCTTCTGTTTCTCCTTCTGCTTCTGCTCTTCTCCTTCTTCTGTTTCTTCTGCTTCTGCTTCTCCTGCTTCTCCTTCTTCTGCTTCTCCTACTTCTCCTTCTGCTTCTCCGTCTCATTCTCCTTCTCCTTCAATTTCTCCTTCTTGTGCTTCTCATTCTGCTTCTGCTTCTCCTGCTTCTGCTTCTTCTGTTTCTCCTTCTGCTTCTCCTTCTGCTTCTCTTTCTGCTTCTGATTCTGCTTCTGCTCCTCCTACTCCTAATCCTTCTCTTTCTCCTTCTTATTCTTCTGCTTCTAGTTCTGCTTCTGCTTCTTCTGCTTGTTCTTTATCTTCTGCTTCTGCTTTTCCAGCCTCTGATGCTTCTGCTTCTCCTTCTGCTTCAGCTTCTCCTTCTGCTTCTTCAGGTTCTTCTGTTTCTTCTGCTTCTGCTTCTCCTGCAACTGCTTCTTCTGCTTCTGTTTCTATTTCTGCTTCTCCTTCTGCTCCTTCTCCTTCTTCTGTTTCTTCTTCTTCTTCTGCTTCTCCCGCATCTGCTTCTTCTGCTTCTCCTGATTGTCCTTCTGCTTCTTCTTCTCCTTCTCCCTCTTTTGCTTCTCTTTCTGCTTCTGCTTCTTCTGATTCTCCAACTTCTGCTTCTGTTTCTGCTTCTCTTTCTGCTTCTGCATCTCCTTCTGCTTCACCTTCTGCTGCTCCTTCTCCTTCTTCTGTTTCTCCCTCTGCTTCTGCTGCTTATGCTTCTTCTTTTTCTTCTGCTTCTGCTTCTCCTGCTTCTGCTTCTTATGCTTCTACTGCTTCTTCTTCTGGTTCTGCTTCTTCAGCTTCTAATTCTCTTTGTGCTTCTGCTTCTCCTGCTTGTTTTTCTGCTTCTTCTGCTGCTTCTCCTTCTGCTGCTTCTTTTACTACTCCTTGTGCTTCTCTTTTTGCTTCTCCTTCTGCTTCTGCTTCTGCTTCTTCTGTTTCTCCTGCCTGAATTTCTGGTTCTACTTCTTCTGCTGCTTCTCCTTCTGCTTCTGCTTCTCCTTCTGCTAATGTTTCTGCTTCTTCTGCTTCTTCTCTTTCGGCTTCTCCTGTTTCTGCTTCTTGTGCTTCTCCTGCTTCTCTTTCTGCTTCTCATTCTGCTTCTGCTTCTCCTTCTGCTTCTCCTCCTTCTCCTTCTCCTACTTCTGCTTCTCCCTCAGCTTCTGATTCTTCTGCTTCACCTGCTTCTCCTTCTGCATCTCCTTCTGCTTGTGCTTGTCCTTATGCTTCTTCTTCTGCCTCTGCTTCTCCTTCTCCTTCTTTTGCTTCTCCTTTAGCTTCTGCTTCTTCTGCTATTCCTGCTTCTCCTTCTGCTTCTGTTTCTTCTGCTTCTCCTTCTGCATCTTCTTCTGCTTCTGCTTCTCCTTCTCCTTCTTCTGCTTCTCCTTCTGATTCTCCTTCTGCTTCTTCTTCTTCTGCTTTACCTGCTTCTCTTTCTGCTTCTCCTTCTGCTTCTCCTTCTGTTTCTCCTTCTTCTTCTCGTTTTTCTTCTTTTCCTTCTGCTTCTCCTTCTACTTCTGCTGCTACTGCTTCTGCTTCTTCTGTTTCTTCTGCTTCTCCTTCTGCTTTTGATTCTCTTTCTGCTTCTGCTTCTCCTTCTGTTTCTCATTCTGCTTCTCCAGATTCTGATTCTTCTGCTTCTCCTGCTTCTCCTTCTGTTTCAGGTTCTTCTTCTGCGTCTTCGGATTCTTATGCTTCTGCTTCTCCTGCTTCTGCTTCTTCTGCTTCCCCTCCTTCTCTTTCTGCTTCTCCTTCTGCTTCTGCTTCTCCTTCTGCTTCTGCTTCTTGTCCTTCTACTGTTTCTTCTGCTTGTTCTTCTCCTGTTTCTGCATCTCCTGCTTCTCCTTCTGCTTCTCTTTCTGCTTCTCCTGCTGCTTTTCCTTCTCCTGCTCATTCTTCTGCTTCTCTTTCTGCTTCTCATTCTGTTTCTCCTTCTCCTTCTCCTTCTCGTTAATTCTGCTTTTCCTTCTGCTTCTCCTTCTGCTTCTACATCTTCTGCTAC
>NW_012314822.1:0-2105 GCF_000151885.1 Dipodomys ordii | reverse complement strand
TCTCTTGTCGAGTTATCAGTATGTGAGCTCAGGCTGGTTGCGGGCTTGCTGGTTAGTTGAAAGCTATCTGTGAATGGTTAAGGGAAAGCATCTGTGCAACCTATGTCAAGCTCGCTGCTGCTGACAAAAGACCCTGAACACCTTTCTCCTTTTTTCGTTGTCGCAGAAGCCGCTCGCTCTCCCAACTGCTGCGCCAATCCTCTGGGCGAATCCCTGGGACACTGCTCGATTCAGAGTTGGAACCATAAATTCCTCCTTTCCTTTCCTTTCTTTTCCTTTCCTTTCCTTTTCTTTCCTTTCCTTTCATTTCCTTTCCTTTCCTTTCTTTTCCTTTAATTTCATGCAGATTGATAAGCAGAAGAAGCAGATTCAGAATGTGATTCTGGAAAAGCAGAAGAAGCTTTTGCTAATGGTGAAGCAAAAGAAGGAGAAGGAGAATCAGAGGCAGAAGATTAAGCATAAGGACAAGCACAAGCAGAAGGAGATGCAGAAGGAGAAGCAGAAGAAGCAGAATATGAAGGAGAAGCAGAAGTATGAGAAGGAGAAGGAGGAGAAGCAGACGCAGAAGGAGAAGCAGATGCGGAATGAAAAGCAGAAAGAGAAGCAGGAGATGCACAAGAATCAGAAGCAGGAGAAGCCGAAAGATAAGAAGCAGAAGAAGCAGAATCAGAATCAGAAGTAGAAGAAGAAGCAGAAGGAGAAGCAGCAGAAGAAGTAGAACCAGAAATTCAGGCAGGAGAAACAGAAGAAGCAGAAGCAGAAGGCGAAGCAAAAAGAGAAGGAGAAGGAGAAGTAGAAGAAGCAGCAGAAGGAGAAGCAGCAGAAGAAGCAGAAAAACAAGCAGGAGAAGCAGAAGCAAAAAGAGAAGTAGAAGCAGAAGAAGCAGAAGCAGAAGAAGAAGCAGTAGAAGCATAAGAAGCAGAAGCAGGAGAAGTAGAAGCAGAAGATAAAGAAGAAGCATAAGAAGCAGAAGCAGAGGGAGAAACAGAAGAAGGAGAAAGAGCAGCAGAAGGTGAAGCAGAAGGAGATGCAGAAGCAGAAAGCGAAGCAGAAACAGAAGGAGAAGAAGGAGAAGATGGAGAATAAGAAGAAGCAGAAGCAGAATCAGAAAGAGAAGGAGAAGAAGGAGAAGGAGAAGCAGAAGGAGAAGGACAAGCAGGAGAAGCAGAAGAAGCAGAAGCAGGAGAAGCAGAAGCACAATGAAAAGCAGAAGTAGGAGAAATTGAAACAGAAGAAGATGCAGAAGGAGAAGCAGAAGCAGTAGTAGAAGAAGAAGAAGGAGAAGCAGAAGGGGAAGCATAAAGAGAAACAGAAGGAGAAGCAGGAGAAGCAGAAGCAGGAGAAGCAGAATCAGAAGAAATAGAAGAAGGAGAAGAAGCAGAAGCAGAAACAGAAGGAGAAGCAGAAATAGAAGCAGAAATAGAAGCAGAAGAAGCCGCAAAACTTAAAGCAGAAGGAGAAGCAGGAGAAGCAGAAGAAGCAGAATCTGGAGAAGAAGAAGGAGAACAAGAAGGAGAAGCAGAAGCAGAAAGAGAAGCAAAAGCAGAAGGAGAAGCAGAAGAAACAGAAGAAGCAGAATCAGTAGTAGAAGAAGCTGAAGAGGCAGAACCAGAAAGAGAAGCAGAGGGAATAGCAGAAGAACGAGAAGGAGAAATAGAAGGAAAACCAGAAGGAGAAGCAGGAAAAGCAGAAGAAACAGAAGCAGACGGAGAAGCAGAAGAAGGAGAAGGAGAAGCCGGAGCAGAAGAAGAAGCAGAAGGAAAAGCACAAGCAGAAGGAGATGCAGAAGGAGAAGCAGGAAATGCAGAAGACGCAGAACCAGAAGGAGAAGAAGAAGGAGAAGAATCAGAATCAGAAGAAGCAGAAGCAGAAATAGAAAGAGAAGCCGACGAAGAGAAGCAGAACGAGAAGCAGGAGAAGCAGAAGAAGCACAAGCGGGAGAAGCAGAAGAAGAAGAAACAGAAGAAGGAGAAGGAGCAGAAGCAGAACGAGAAGCAGAAGGAGAAGCAGAAAGAGAAGCAGGAAAAGCAGAAGAAGCAGAAGCAGGAGAAGCAGAAGGAGAAGAAACAGGAGAAGGACAAGAAGCAGAAAGAGAAGCAGTAGAA
>NW_012314821.1:0-2105 GCF_000151885.1 Dipodomys ordii | reverse complement strand
CAGCTTCTCCTTCTGCGACTCTTTCTGCTTCTACTTATCCTTTTGCTTCTCCTACACCTAATCCTTCTCTTTCGCCTTCTCCTTCTCCTTCTTCGCTTCTCCGCTTCTCCTTCTGCATCTTCTTCTGCTTCTGCTTCTCCTTCTGCTGCTTCTTCTGCTTCTGCTTCTCCTTCTTCTGCTTCTCCCTCTGATTCTGCTTCTTATGCTTATTCTTTTTCTTCTGCTTCTGCTTCTCCTGCTTCTGCTTCTTCTGCTTCCATTGCTTCTCCTTCTCCTTCTCCTTCTCCTTCTCCTTCTCCTTCTTCTTCTTCTTCTTCTACTTCTTCTTCTTCTTCTTCTTCTTCTTCTTCTTCTTCTTCTTCTTCTTCTGCTGCTTCTGCTTTCCCTGCTTCTTCTTCTTCTACTGCTTCTCTTTCTGCTTCTCATTCTGCTTCTGCTTCTCCTTCTGCTTCTCCTATTGCTTCTGCGGCTCTTCCTTCTCCTTCTCCTACTTCTCCTACTTCTCCTTCTCCTTCTGCTGCTTCTCCTGCTTCTCCTTCTGCATCTTCTTCTGCTTCTGCTTCTCCTTCTGATGCTTCTTCTGCTTCTGTTTCTCCTTCTGCTTCTCCTTCTGCTTCTCCTTCTGCTTCTTCTGCTTCTCCTTCTGCTTCTCCTTCTCTTTCTCCTTCTCCTTCTCGTTCTCCTGCTTTTACTTTTGCTTCTCCTTCTGCTTCTGCTGCAACTGCTATTGCTTCTGCTTCTTCTGTTTCTTCCGCTTCTCCTTCTCCTTTTGATTCTCTTTCTGCTTCTGCTTCTCCTTCAGCTTCTCATTCTGCTTCTCCAGATTCTGCTTCTTCTGCTTATCTTGCTTCTCCTTCTGCTTCAGGTTCTGCTTCTGCTTCTTCGGATTCTTATGCTTCTGGTTCTCCTTCTTCTTCTTCTTCTTCTTCTTCTTCTGCTTCCCCTCCTTCTCTTTCTGCTTCTCCTTCTGTTTCTGCTTCTCCTTCTGCTTCTGCTTCTGCTTCTTGTCCTTCTCCTGTTTCTTCTGCTTCTGCTTCTTCTGCTTCTGCTTCTGCTTTTCCTGCTTCTCTTTCTGCTTCTCCTTCTGCTTCTGCTCCTCCTTCTGCTTCTGCTCCTTCTATTTCTTCTGTTTCTTCTTCTTCTGCTTCTCCCGCTCTGCTTCTTCTGCTTCTCCTGCTTCTCCTTCTGCTTCTCTTCGTCGGCTTCTCTTTCTACTTCTCCTTCTGCTTCTTCTGATTCTGCTTCTTCTCCTTCTTCTTCTCCTTCTGCTTCTGCTTCTTCTGCTTCTCCTGCTACTCCTTCTGCATCTCCTTCTGCTTGTGCTTTTCCTTCTGCTTCTTCTTCTGCTTCTCCTTCTTCTGCTTCTCCGTCTGTTTCTGCTTCTTCTGTTTTTCCTGCTTCTCCTTCTGCTTCTCATTCTTCTTCTCCTTCTGTTTCTCCTTCTCGATATTCTGCTATTCCTTCTGCTTCTCTATCTGCTTCTGCATCTTCAGCTTCTTCTGCTACTGCTTCTGCTTCTTCTGTTTCTTCTGCTTCCCTTTCTGCTTCACCTTCTGCTTTTGCTTCTCTTTCTGCTTCTGCTTCTCCTTCTGGTTCTCCTTCTTCTCCAGATTCTGCTTCTTCTGCTTCTCCTGCTTCTCCTTCTGCTTCAGGTTCTGCTTCTGATTCTTCAATTTCTTCTGCTTCTATTTCTGCTTCTCCTTCTGTTTCTGCTTCTCTTTCTGCTTCTGCTTCTTAACCTTCTTCTATTTCTTTTGATTCTGCTTCTCCTGCTTCAGCTTCTCCTGCTTCTCCTTCTGTTTCTCTTTATGCTTCTCCTTCTGCTTCTCCTTTTTCTGCTTCTACTTCTGCTTCTGCTTCTGCTACTCCTTCTGCTGCTCTTTCTGCTTCTCCTGCTGATTTTCCATCTCCTGCTCCTTCTACTGCTTCACTTACTGCTTCTCCTTCAGGAACAACTACTCCTTCTCCTTCTCGTTCCTCTGCTTTTCCTTCTGCTTCTCCTTCTGCTTCTGCTTCTTCTGCTACTGCCTCTGCTTCTTCTGATCCATCTGCATCCACTTCTGCTTCTCCTTCTGCTTTTGCTTCTCATTCTACTACTGCTTATA
>NW_012314820.1:0-2105 GCF_000151885.1 Dipodomys ordii | reverse complement strand
GCAGAAGAAGCAGTAGCAGAAGCAGAAGGAGAAGCAGAAGAAGAAGAAGGAGAAGGAGAAAGAGTAGGATTAGGAGTAGGAAGAGCAGAAGGAGAATCAGAAGCAGAACGAGAAGCAGAAGGAGCAGCAGAAGGAGAAGCAGAAGGAGAAGGAGAAGCAGAAGCAGAAGAAGCAGCAGAAGGAGAAGCAGAAGCAGAAGAAGATGCAGAAGGAGAAGCAGGAGAAGCAGAAGAAGCAAAAGCAGAAGGAGAAGCAGAAGTAGGAGAAGGAGAAGGAGAAGGAAGGGCAGCAGAAGGAATAGGAGAAGCAGAAGGAGAAGCAGAAGCAGAATGACAAGCAGAAAGAGAAGCAGTAGAAGCAGAAAAACCAGGAGAAGCAGAAGGAAGAGAAGAAGAAGAAGAAGAAGAAGAAGAAGAAGAAGAAGAAGAAGAAGAAGAAGAAGAAGAAGAAGAAGAAGAAGAAGGAGAAGCATAAGGAGAAGCATAAGGAGAAGCATAAGGAGAAGCATAAGGAGAAGCATAAGGAGAAGCAGTAGAAGCAGAAGAAGCAGAAGCAGGAGAAGCAGAAGCAGAAGAAAAAGAATAAGCAAAAGATGCAGAATCAGAAGCACTGGGAGAAGCAGAAGCAGAAGCAGAAGGAGCAGCAGAAGGAGAAGCAGAAGCAGAAAGAGAAGCAGAAACAGAAGGACAACAAATGGAGAAGCAGGAGAATCAGAAGAAGCAGAAGTAGAATCAGAAGAAACAGAATAAGAAGAAGCAGAAGAAACAGAAGCAAAAGAAACAGAAGAAGGAGAAGAGCAGAAGGAGAAGAAGAAGGAGAAGCAGAAGCAGAAGGAGAAGCAGAAAGTGAAGCAGGAGAAGCAGAAGAAGCAGGAGAAGCAGAAGCAGAAGAAACAGAAGAATCCGAAGAAGCAGAAGCAGAATCTGAAGCAGAAGGAGAAACAGAAGAAGCACAATCTGAAGCAGAAGCAGAAGAAACAGAAATAGTAGAATAAGCAGAAGCAGAAGCAGCAGGAGAAGCAGCAGAAGAAGACGAAAAGGCGAGAGAGAAGGATGAGGAGTAGGAGAAGCAAAAGGATAAGCAGAAGCAGAAAGAGACGCAGAAGGAGAAGCAGCACGAGAAGTAGGAGAAGCAGAAGAAACAGAAGACGCAGAAGCAGAATGAGAAGCAGAAGGAGAAATTGAAGCAGAAGGAGAAGCAGAAGAAGGAGAAGGAGAAGCAGAAGAAAAGCAGAAAGAGAAGCAGAACGAGAAGCAGGAGAAGCACAAGCAGAAGAAACAGAAGAAGGAGAAGAAGCAGAAGCAGAAGGAGAAGCAGAACAGAAGGAGAAGCAGAAAGAGAAGTAGGGGAAGCAGAAGAAGCAGAAGCAGGAGAAGCAGAAGCATAAGAATGCGAAGAAGCAGAAGGAGAACCTGAAGCAGAAGGAGAAGCAGGAGAAGCAGAAGAAGCAGAATCTGGAGAAGCAGAAGGAGAAGCAGAAGGAGAAGCAGAAGCAGAAAGAGAATCAAAAGCAGAAGGAGAAGCAGAAGAAACAGAAGAAGTAGAAGGAGTAGCAGGTGTAGCAGAAGCAGAAGGAAAAGCAGAAAAACAGGAAGGAGAAGGAGAAACAGAAGGAGAAGTAGAAGGAGAAGCAGAAAGAGAAGCAGGTAAAGCAGAAGAAGAAGAAGCAGAAGGAGAATCAGAAGGAGAAGCAGAAGAAGGAGAAGGAGAAACAGAAGCAGCAGAAGATGCAGAAGGAGAAGCAGGAGAAGCAGAAGAAGCAGAAGGAGAAGCAGAAGAAGCAGAATCTGGAGAAGCAGAAGGAGAAGCAGAAGCAGAAAGAGAAGCAAAAGCAGAAGGAGAAGCAGAAGAAACAGAAGAACCAGAGGCAGTAGCAGAAGAAGCAGAAGATTCAGAAGCAGAAGGAGAAGCAGAAGGAAAAGCAGAAGAACTAGAAGGAGAAGGAGAAACAGGAGTAGAAGCAGTAAGAGAAGCAGAAGAAGGAGCTGTAGAAGGAAAAGCAGCAGGAGAAACAGAAAGAGCAGCAGAAAGAGAAGCAGGAAATGCAGAAAAAGGAGAAGAACAAGCAGAAGAAACAGGAGAAGGACAAGAAGCAGAAGCAGAAG
>NW_012314819.1:0-2105 GCF_000151885.1 Dipodomys ordii | reverse complement strand
TCAAGCAAGAACAGAAGAAGCAGAGGCAGTAGCAGAAGAAGCAGAAGATTCAGAAGCAGAAGGAGAAGCAGAAGGAAAAGCAGAAGAACGAGAAGGAGAAGGAGAAACAGAAGGAGAAGCAGAAAGAGAAGCAGAAGAAGGAGCAGGAGAAGGAAAAGCAGCAGGAGAAGCAGAAAGAGCAGCAGAAGGAAAAGCAGGAGAAGCAGAAGCATAAGAATCCGAAGAAGCAGAAGCAGAACCTGAAGTAGAAGGAGAAGCAGGAGAAGCAGAAGAAGCAGAATCTGGAGAAGCAGAATGAGAAGCAGAAGGAGAAGCAGAAGCAGAAATAGAATCAAAAGCAGAAGGAGAAGCAGAAGAAACAGAAGAAGTAGAAGCAGTAGCAGTTGTAGCAGAAGCAGTAGGAAAAGCAGAAGGAAAAGCAGAAGAACAAGAAGGAGAAGGAGAAACAGAAGGAGAAGCAGAAGGAGAAGCAGAAAGAGAAGCAGATAAAGCAGAAGAAGAAGCAGAAGGAGAATCAGAAGGAGAAGCAGAAGAAGGAGAAGGAGAAGCAGAAGCAGAAGAAGATGCAGAAGGAGAAGCAGAAGAAGCAGAAGCAGAAGGAGAAGCAGGAAAAGTAGAAGAAGCAGAAGCAAAAGGAGAAGCAAAAGAAGGAGAAGGAGAAGCGAGGCAGAAGAGAAGCATAAGGAGAAGCCAAGCAGAAGGAGGTGCAGAAGGAGAAGCAGGAGAAGCAGAATAAGCAGAAGATGAAGGAGAAGCAGAAGTAGGAGAAGGAGAAGGAGGAGAAGCAGAAGCAGAAGGAGAAGCAGAAGCGGAATGAGAAGCAGAAAGAGAAGCAGGTAGAAGCACAAGAAGCAGAAGCAGGAGAAGCCGAAAGAGAAGAAGCAGAAGAAGCAGAATCAGAAGCAGAATTAGAAGCAGAAGCAGAAGGAGAAGCAGCAGAAGAAGTAGAACCAGAAATTCAGGCAGGAGAAACAGAAGAAGTAGAAGCAGAAGCAGAAGGAGAAGCAAAAAGAGAAGCAGTAGGAGAAGTAGAAGAAGCAGCAGAAGGAGAAGCAGCAGAAGAAGCAGAAAAACAAGCAGGAGAAGCAGAAGCAGAAAGAGAAGTAGAAGCAGAAGAAGCAGAAGCAGAAGAAGAAGCAGTAGAAGCACAAGAAGTAGAAGTAGGAGAAGCAGAAGCAGAAGATAAAGAAGAAGCATAAGAAGCAGAAGCAGAGGGAGAAGCAGAAACAGAAGGAGAAGCAGAAAGAGAAAGAGGGGAAGCAGAAGAAGCAGAAGCAGGAGAAGCAGAAGCATAAGAATCCGAAGAAGCAGAAGCAGAACCTGAAGCAGAAGGAGAAGCAGGAGAAGCAGAAGAAGCCGAATCTGGAGAAGCAGAATGAGAAGCTGAAGCTGAAGGAGAAGCAGAAGCGGAAAGAGAATCAAAAGCAGAATGAGAAGCAGAAGAAACAGAAGAAGCAGAAGCAGTAGCAGTTGCAGCAGAAGCAGAAGGAAAAGCAGAAGAACGAGAAGGAGAAGGAAAAACAGAAGCAGAAGCAGAAGGAGAATCAGAAAGAGAAGCAGAAGAAGCGGAAGGAGAAGCAGAAGGAGAAGCAGAAGCAGAAGAAGCAGCATAAGGAGAAGAAGAAGCAGAAGAAGATGCAGAAGGAGAAGCTGCAGAAGCAGAAGAAGCAGACGAAGAAGAAGAAGTAGAAGTAGGAGAAGGAGAAGTAAGAGCAGCAGAAGCAATAGGAGAAGCAGAAGGAGAAGCAGAAGCAGAATGAGAAGCAGAAAGAGAAGCAGTAGAAGCAGAAGAAGCAGGAAAACAGAAGCAGAAGAAAGAGAAGAGGAAGAAGAAGAAGAAGAAGAAGAAGAAGAAGAAGAAGAAGAAGAAGAAGAAGAAGAAGAAGAAGAAGAAGAAGAAGAAGAAGAAGAAGAAGAAGAAGAAGAAGAAGAAAAAGAAGAAGAAGAAGAAGAAGAAGAAGAAGAGAAGAAGAAGGAGAAGAAGGAGAAGGAGAAGTAGAAGTATAAGGAGAAGTAGTAGAAGGAGAAGAAGCAGAAGCAGGAGAAGCAGAGAAAAAGAATAAGTCATAAGAAGCAGATCAGAAGGAGTAGGAGAAGACGGAGAA
>NW_012314818.1:0-2105 GCF_000151885.1 Dipodomys ordii | reverse complement strand
ATCAGTCCCGCTGTATCGACGCTGTGTCCCGCTGTGTCCTCGCTCTGTACACCTTCTGTGTCCCGCTGTGTCCACTGCTGTGTACCGCTGTGTCCCCAGTTGTGTCCCACTGTGTCCCGCTGTGGCCCCCGCTGTGTCCCCCGCTGTGTCCCGCTGTGTCCCCCGCTGTCTCCCGCTGTGTCCACTGCTGTGTCCCCGCTGTGTCCCACATTTTCCCCCGCTGTGTCCCGCTGTGTCCTCGCTGTGTCTCCCACTGTGTCCCGCTGTGTCCTCGCTGTGTCCCCTGCTGTGTCCCGCTGTGTCCCCCGCTGTGTCCAGATGTGTCCCGCTTTGTCCCGCTGTGTCCCTGCTGTGACCCTCAGTGTCCCGGTGTGTCCCGGCTGTGGCCCCTCTGTGTCCCGCTGTGTCCCGCTCTGTCCCTGCTGTGTCCTGCTGTGTCCCGCTGTGTCCCCGCTTTGTGCCCACTGTGTCCCGCTGTGTACTCCGTTGTGTCAGGCTGTGTCCCCCGCTTTGTCCCGCTGTGTCCCCGCAGTGTCGCCGCTGTGTCCCGCTGTGTCACACTGTGTCCCATGGTGTCCTGCTTTGTCCCCAGCTGTGTCCCCCGCTGAGTACCCTCGGTGTCCTGTGTCCCGCTGTTTTCCGTGGTGTCCCGCTTTGTCCCCCGCTGTGTCCCCAGCTGAGTCCCCGCTGTGTCACCGCTGTGTCCCCGCTGTGTCCTGCTGTGTCCTCGCTGTGTCCCCCGCTGTCTCCCGCTCTGTCCCCCGCTGTGTCTCACGCTTTATCCCGTCTGTGTCCCACTCTGTCCCGTTGTGTCCCGCTGTGTCCACCACTGTGTCCCTTTGTGTCCCCAGCTGTGTAACCCGCTGTGTAACGCTGTGAATCCCGCTGTATCGAGGCTGTGTCCCGCTGGGTCCTTGCTCTGTTATTCGTGGTGTCCCCCTCTGTCCCCCGCTGTGTCCCCCGCTCTGTCCTACTGTGTCCCCCGCTGTGTCCCTGTTGTGTCCCCGCTGTGTCCCCCACTGAGTCCCCTCGGTGTCCTGCTGTGTCCTCGCTGTGTGCCCCGCTGTCTCCCACTTTGTCCCACGCTGTGTCCCACTGTGTCCTCGCTGTGTCGCCCGCTGTGTCCCGCTATGTCCCCGCTGTGTCCCAAGCTGTGTCCCGCTGTGTCCCGCTGTTTACCCCGCTGTGTCCTGCAATGTTCCCGCAGTGTCCCCGCTGTGTCCCTGCTGTGTCCTGCTGTGTCCTCGATGTGTCCCCCGCTGTGTTCCGTTGTGTCCCCAGCTGTGTACCCCGCTGTGTCCCCGCTGTATCGACGCTGTGTCCCGCTGTGTCCCGCTGTGTCCCGCTTTGTCCCCCGCTGTGTCCCCCGCTGAGTCCCCGCTGTGTCCCCGCTGTGTCCCGCTCTGTCCTCCCTGTGTCCCCCGCTGTGTCCCGCTGTGTCCCCTGCTCTGTCCCGCTGTGTCTACTGCTGTGTTCCTGCTGTGTCCCGCTGTGTCCTGCTGTGTCCCCCTGTGTCCTCACTGTGTCCCACACTGTGTTCCGCTGAGTACTTGCTGTGTCCCCCGATGTGCCCCGTTGTGTCCCCAGCTGTGTACCCCGCTGTGGCCCACTCTGTCCCCGCTGTATCGACGCTGTGTCCCGCTGGGTCCCGCTGTGTCCTCGCTGTGTCCACCGCTGTGTCCCGCTGTGTCCACCGCTGTGTACCGCTGTGTCCCCAGTTGTGTCCCACTGTGTCCCGCTGTGGCCCCCGCTGTGTCCCCCGCTGTGTCCCGCTCTGTCCCCCGCTGTCTCCCGCTGTGACCACTGCTGTGTCCCCGCTGTGTCCCGCTTTTTCCCCCGCTGTGTCGCGCTGTGTCCTCACTGTGTCTCCCGCTGTGTCCTCACTGTGTCACCTGCTGTGTCCCGATGTGTCCCCCGCTGTGTTCTGATGTGACCCGATTTGGCCCGCTGTGTCGCTACTGTGACCCTAAAAGTCCCAGTGTGTCCCAACAGTGGAAAATATATAATACATCTAAAATCCAGCTCTGTCCCTGCTATGTCCTGCTGTGACCAACTAGAGTCCCCACATTGTGCCCCCCTGTGTCCCACTTTGAACTCCAGTTGAA
>NW_012314817.1:0-2105 GCF_000151885.1 Dipodomys ordii | reverse complement strand
CTCTCTGTCTCTGCTGTCCCCTGCTGTATTCCCGCTGTGTCCCGCTGTGTCCCCCGCTGTGTCCCGCTGTGTCCTGCTGTGTCCCCGCTGTGTCCCAAGGTGTGTCCCGCTGTGTCCTGCTGTCTACCCCGCTGTGTCCCGCTATGTTCCCGCAGTGTCCCCGCTGTGTCCCGCTGTGTCCCGCTGTGTCCTCGCTGTTTCGCCCGCTGTGTCTCGTTGTGTCCCCAGCTGTGTACCCCGCTGTGTCCCGCTGTGTCCCCGCTGTATCGACGCAGTGTCCCAGTGGGTCTGCTGGGTCTTGCTCATTCCCTGCTGTGTCCCGCTGTGTCCCGCTGTGTACCCCGCTGTGTCCCGCTATGTTCCCGCAGTGTCCCCGCTGTGTCCAGCTGTGTCCTGATGTGTCCCGCTGTGTCCCTCGCTGTGTCCCCCGCGGTGTCCTTGCTGTGTCCCACGCTGTGTCCCGCTGTGTCCCCCACTCTGTCCCGCTGTGTCCCGCTGTGTCCTTGCTGTGTCCCCCGCTGTGTCCCGCTCTGTCCCCCGCTGTGTCTCACGCTTTGTCCCCGCTGTGTCCCACTGTGTACCACTGTGTCCCGCTGTGCCCCCACTGTGTCCCGTTGTGTCCACAGCTGTGTACCACGCTCTGTAACGCTGTGTCCCCGCTGTATCGACGCTGTGTCCCGCTGTGTCCCGCTGTGTCCTCGCTGTGTTTCCCGCTGTGTCCCGCTGTGTCCCCCGCTGTGTCCCCAGTGTGTGCCCGCTGTGTCCCGATGTGTCCCGCTATGTCCTCACTGAGACCACCACTGTGTGTCGCTGTGTCCACCGCTGTGTCCCGCTGTGTCCAGCTGTGTCCCGCTGTGTCCCCGCTGTGTACCGCTGTGTCCCGCTGTGTCCCCGCTGTGTGCCTGCTGTGTCCCGCTGTGTCTGCCGCTTTTTCCCGCTGTGTCCCACTGTGTCCCCGCTGTGTCCCGCTGTGTCCCGCTGTGTCCCCGCTGTGTTCCCCTTTGTCCCGCTGTATACTGCTGTGTCCTCCGCTGAATCACGCTGTGTCCCAATGTGTCCCAATGTGTCCTCGCTCTGTCCCCCGCTGTGTCCCGCTGTGTCCTCCCTGTGTCCCCTGCGGTGTCCCGATGTGTCCCGCGGTGTCCCCCGCTGTGTCCCCCGCTATGTCCCGCTGTGTCCCCCGCTGTGTCCCGCTGTGTCCTGCTGTGTCACGTTGTTTCCCCACTGCGTCCCCGCTGTGTACCTCTGTGTACCCCGCTGTGACCAGCTTTGTCCCCGCTGTGTCTCGCTGTGTCCCACGCTCTGTCCCCCACTGTGTCCCGCTCTGTCCCCCTCTGTGTCCCGCTGTGTCCCCCGCTGTGTCCCACTGTGTCCACGCAGTATCACTGCTGTTTCCTGCTGTGTCCCGCTGTGTTCCGTGGTGTCCCTCTTTGTCTCCCGCTGTGTCCCCCGCTGAGACCCCGCTGTGTCAACGATGTGTCCTGCTGTGTCCTCGCTGTGTCCCCCACTGTCTCCAGCTCTGTCCCCCGCTGTGTCTCACGCTTTTTCCCCGCTGTGCCCCCACTGTGTCCCGTTGTGTCCACAGCTGTGTACCACGCTGTGTAACGCTGTGTGCCCGCTGTATCGACGCTGTGTCCCGCTGTGTCACCCACTGTGTCCTCGCTGTGTCCCCCGCTGTGTTCCCCTGTGTCCCCCGCTGTGTCCCGCTGTGTCCTCGCTGGGTCTCCCTTTGGGTCCCGCTGTGTCCCCCGCTATGTCCCGCTGTGTACCGCTGTGTCCCCCGCTTTGTCCTGTTGTGTCCCCAGCTGTGTACCCCGTTGTGTCCCGCTGTATCGACGCTGTGTCCCACTGGGTCCCGCTGTTTCCTTCCTGTGCTGCCCGCGGGGTCTCGCTGTGTCCCCGCTGTATCGACGCTGTGTCCCCGCTGTGTCCCGCTGTGTCCCGCTCTGTCCTCGCTGTGTCCCCTGCTGTGTCCCGTTGTGTCCCCAGCTGTGTCCCCTGCTATGTCCCGCTGTGTCTACTGCTGTGTCCACGCTGTGTCCCGCTTTGTCTCGCTGTGTCCCGCTGTGTCCTCTCTGTGTCCCCCGCTATGTTCCGCTGTGTCC
>NW_012314816.1:0-2105 GCF_000151885.1 Dipodomys ordii | reverse complement strand
TCATCACATAGCTGTAACACACATAATGTCATTAGAAATAGGGGGCTTTCATCAGTATCACCATTCTTTCAGAAACACGCCACATACAGACCAAATTTTAATTTTAGAGGGGTGAGATATTTTTGGGGGGGAGTCGGCCACGGGGATTGCACTGAAATGTTGGGGGTAATGTCCTAAGATCTTTTGATAAGACTAGAACTCTAACACTTTAAGCCACAGCTCAGTGTTTTACAGACTTCCTGCCAGGGATGGGTTTTAAACCCACCAGTGTCAGATCTCAGCCCCCGAGTATCTTGGATGACAGGATGAGCAAGCCAGCAGCATCTAGTTCATGGAACTGGGTTGCAGTGGTTTACCTCTGGCTAATTCAGGTTAGAGGGCAAATGTCAGTACTAGACTCCCAGCTTGCTCTGTGATGAGGTATTTGCAGCCCTATACTTATAAAGTTGCAGTCAGAACATTCTCTTTTCCTTTTTTTTTTTTGTTTTGGTGCAAGTCCTCGGTCTTGAGTAAGGGTCTAGACACAGTCCCTAAGCCTTTATGCTCAAAGCTAGTCCTCGAATGTTTGAGCTACAGCAAAACTTCTGGATTTTTCTATGCACATGGTAGTGAGGAATCGAACCAAGGGCTATGTACTTACTAGGTGAGCACTCTACCACTTAGCCCCAGTAGTGACAAGTGTATAAACAGATAAATGTGTAGATTGGTAGATAGACAGACAGACAGATAGATAGATAGATAGATAGATAGATAGATAGATAGATAGATAGATAGATAGATGTAGATATATTTAACGAGAGATGTCTGTAAATTATGAAATTGCATATTTGATATTTCTACCAAATATTGCCAATTAAATTATTCCTTCCTTTTTTAAGTATCATGATTAAATGCATAATTAAGTATTAATTGAAAATTAGTTAATGTAGTATAATTGTTGTGAATAATTTTATATATAATCATACACTACTAATGTAATTGTTACTTTTACAACATTCTATTTGTACAGATGCCTACTGGAAAGCGTTTCTTTTTAAATTTAATTTAATTTGTTTAATTTTTTTTGGGGGGTCCGATCATGGGGCCTGAACTCTGGGCCTGGTCGCTCTCTCTCAGCTCTTCAGCTCAAGGCTAGCGCTCTACCACTTGAGCCACAGCACAACTTGTGGCTTTTTTCTTCTTTCTTATGTTGTGCTGAGGAATCGAACCCAGGGCCTCTAGCATGCAAGACAAGCACTCTACCATTGAGCCACCTTCACAGCCCTGGAAAGCATTTCTTAGAATCTCCCGCCAGCCGTTCATTATTGGGAGTCCCGGGATTCAACCTTCAGGCCTAAGTTGCTGATTTCAGCTTGGCTTCCCTAATATCCCGCCAAACATCAGCAATGTAAGGTCATGTACATTGTCTGGGCATTGTTATTTAGCCCCAGGATGGTACAATACAAAGGGAAAAAAATGTAAAACCACCTTATTGAACTTCTCAGTTTTATCCTTTTCCCTTTTTTTTTTTGCCAGTCCTGAGATTTGAACTAAGGACCTAAGATCCCAGGATCGTCTTTGGCAGAGATGCCAAGACTTGAGTTCAAGCTCGGTACTTGGACTACAAACAAATAATAATAGCAACAACAACAACAACAATAATAATAAGGCTCTGGCTTGGAATTTGCAACATTTTACTGGCAGGCCTGGAATTTAAACTCAGGGTCTGGGTAACTCTGCGGCACTGTGGGTGAAGGGGAAGATCACCGTCCTAGAAGACAAGAAGTTCAGAAAAGTTCCAAGGCCTTGAATTGATCCCAGTACTGAAAAAAATAATACTCATATATGAGATCTATTTACATACATGGGTTTATTCCAAATGACACTTTTTACCCTTATTATTTAGTATTATTACACATAAACATTTATTTTATTACATCATATCACATATACTGAGACCCAGGACTTTCACAGAGAAGAAAAAAAATGGGACAAAATTGGCTTCTTACTCCATGAATACATTATTGGCCATGCAGGATTTCAACTCACAGCCTACAATGTCCAATCCATAAATGGGGTCACAGTATTAGCCCACCAGCCTCCAGAAAACTGAGCTGCAGCCAGGA
>NW_012314815.1:0-2105 GCF_000151885.1 Dipodomys ordii | reverse complement strand
GAAAGTTTCCTGAATTCAGCAATAGGCTTTATACATGGCTACTGGTCATCGTTTTATTATACTAGTATTGCAAATAAGGGAAACCATGGTACCTATGTTCTTTGGCCTGGCTTACATCACTTCATATAATTTTTTTCCAAATCTTTCCACTCCTAACAAAAGGGCAATGCCATTCTTCTGATGGAGGCATTGACATTTTCTCGATACATTCATCTACTGAGGGGCATCTGGGTTGGTTCCATATCTTAGCTATGGTACATAATGTTGCAATACTTATAGTAGTGCTGGTAGCTTTAGTATGGTCTTATTTGTGATCATTCAGGAAAATGCCCAAAAGTGGGATTGCTGGGTCATTGGGGAGCTCTATGTGGAGTCTTTTGAGGAAACTTCACACAGCTTTCCAAAGTGGTTGAACAGTTTACACTGCCACCAACAATGCAGTAGGGTTCCCTTCTGTCCACATCCCCTCCAGCATCTATTGTTATTAGAGTTCTTGGTTATAGCCATTCTAACTGGGGTGAGACCTCAGGACCAATGGAATAGAATTGAAAACCCAAAAATGAGCCCACAGACCTATAGCTATAGGTCCCTTCGATAAGGGACCTAAAAAAATAGAAAGACAGACTCATCAGTAAATGGTGCTGGCAAAATTGGTTTATCACTTGTAGAAACTAAAGGTAGCTACTTATAAATCACCCTCCAACAGAATCTACTCCAAATGGATCAAAGACCTTGGGGTAAAAGCAAACACTCTGAAAACATAACAGGATGGAATAGGAGAAACCCTAGGTCTCCTTGGCACAGGCTGAAATTTTCTTAATAGAGACTCAGAAACACAACAAATCAAAGAAAGGTTGGACAAATGGAATTGCATAAAATGGTAGAGCTTCTGCATGGCAAAGGTCATAGCTAGCAAGATCAATAGAAAACACATGGATTGGGAGAAAATCTTCACTAGCCATACAATGGACAAGGGTCTCATATAAAATATACCTAGAAATCAAAAAATTAAATCCCCCAACAACAAATCCTCAAAGAAACAACTGCCCAATAAATAAGTGGGATAAAGATTTAAAGAGAAAGTTCTCTGAAGAGGAAATAAGAATGTCCAATAAACACATGAAGAAATGCTAAACCTCTCTACCCATAAAAGAAATGCATATCAAAACGACATTGAGATACCACTTCATCCAGTTAGAATGGCTAAAGTTCCTTTTCAACATAATGTCTTGTACATCTCATTGTTACAATGAATCAGCCTGTATCCTGATTTCAGCATTTTGTTATTTCCCCTCACCTCCCCAAATTAGAAAAATGTATATACAAGATGCAGGGCACCAGAATCAAATACAGTGACAACAGAGGTTATACTATGGGGGAAGAACATACAAAAGAAACAAAAAAATCACATAGTACATTAGAAACAACAGGGAAGGGATGGTATGTGACAAAAAAAGGAAGAGGCAACAATGCTTGTTCATGTAACTGTAACCCCTCTACAGTATTTTTACATTAAAAAGTTATTAAATATACTAACATTATATACTAAAATATAAATATTAATATAGTATAAATAATATATTTGAATATATTATGTATAACATATCATAAATAATCAAATATATTATATAATGCATATAAAATATGTATATATAATATATTATATAATATATAATGTATATATATTGTATATATAATTTATATATAGATATATGTTTCTAACATATATAAAAGATATTTCTTTGTTGCTTTGTGTGTCCCTCAAACATGGTATAACCCCTGGTTTCATCGTATTTGATGTTGGTATAGTTTGTGGAAGGGAAAGGTAGAAACAAACAGTATAAATAGGGATACAGGTGGACCCATTGCAACAATGAGATGTACAAGTTGTTATGTCAAAAAATGAACTTTACAACTTTGGAGGGGTGGATGGGAAGGGATGGGAAGAGGAAAGAAAGGAGGAGGCAACAATGTTTGATACGAAATGTACTCATTACCTTGCTCATGTAATTGTGACCCCTCTGTACAGTATTTTCACAATAAAAAATCTAACTTGCCCTCACTGGTGCAAGTTTTACGGCTTTAAACATCCCCTTTTCGAATGA
>NW_012314814.1:0-2105 GCF_000151885.1 Dipodomys ordii | reverse complement strand
CAGTTGCAGCAGAGCAGAAGGAGAAGCAAAAGTAAAAGCAGAAGAACGAGAAGGATTAAGGAGAAACAGAAGGAGAAGCAGAAGGAGAAACAGAAGAAGCAGAAGGAGAAGCAGAAGGAGAAACACAAGCGGAAGAAGCAGCAGAAGGAGAAGCAGAAGCAGAAGAAGATGCAGAAGGAGAAGCAGGAGAAGCAGAAGAAGCAGAAGCAGAAGGAGAAGGAGAAGTAGGAGAAGGAGAAGGAAGAGCCACAGAAGCAATAGGAGAAGCAGAAGGAGAAGCAAAGCAGAATGAGAAGCAGAAAGAGAAGCAGTAGAAGAAGAAGAAGCAGGAAAAGCAGAAGCAGCAGAAAGAGAAGAAGAAGAAGAAGAAGAAGAAGAAGAAGAAGAAGAAGAAGAAGAAGAAGAAGAAGAAGAAGAAGAAGAAGAAGAAGAAGAAGGAAAAGAAGAAGGAGAAGGAGAAGGAGAAGGAGAAGCAGTAGAAGCAGAAGTAGCAGAAGCAGGAGAAGCAGAAGCAGAAGAAAAAGAATAAGCATAAGAAGCAGAATCAGAGGGAGAAGCAGAAGAAGGAGAAGCAGAAGCAGAAGAAGCAGCAGAAGGAGAAGCAGAAGTAGGAGAAGAAGAAGGAGAAGGAAGGGCAGCAGAAGCAATAGGAGAAGCAGAATGAGAAGCAGAACCAGAATGAGAAGCAGAAAGAGAAGCAAAAGAAGCAGAAGAAGCAGGAAAAGCAGAAGCAGAAGAAAGAGAAGAAGCAGCAGAAGGAGAAGCAGAAACAGAAGAAGATGCAGAAGGAGAAGCAGAAGAAGGAGAAGGAGAAGGCGAAAGAGAAGGATTAAGAGTAGGAGAAGCAAAAGGATAAGCAGAAGCAGAAAGAGACGCAGAAGGAGAAGCAGCACGAGAAGTAGGAGAAGCAGGAGAAGCAGAAGCAGGAGAAGCAGAAGAAACAGAAGACGCAGAAGCAGAATGAGAAGCAGAAGCAGAAATTGAAGCAGAAGCAGAAGGAGAAGCAGAAGAAGGAGAAGGAGAAGCAGAAAGAGAAGCACAACGAGAAGCAGGAGAAGCAGAAGCAGGAGAAGCAGAAGCAGAAGAAACATAGGAAGGAGAAGAAGCAGAAGCAGAAGGAGAAGCAGAAACAGAAGGAAAAGCAGAAAGAGAAGCAGGAGAAGCAGAAGAAGCAGCAGCAGGAGAAGCAGAAGCAGAAGAAGCTGAAGAAGCAGAAACAGAACCTGAAGCAGAAGGAGAAGCAGGAGAAGCAGAAGAAGCAGAATCTGGAGAAGCAGAAGGAGAAGCAGAAGCAGAAAGAGAAGCAAAAGCAGAAGGAGAAGCAGAAGGAGAAGCAGAAGAAACAGAAGAAGCAGAGGCAGTAGCAGAAGAAACAGAAGATGCAGAAGCAGAAGGAGAAGCAAAAGGAAAAGCAGAAGAACGAGAAGGTGAAGGAGTAGGAGATGCAGAAGCAGAAGGAGAAGCAGAAGGAAAAGCAGAAGAACGAGAAGGTGAAGGAGTAGGAGAAACAGAAGGAGAAGCAGAAAGAGAAGCAGAAGAAGGAGCAGGAGAAGGAGCAGGAGAAGGAAAAGCAGCAGGAGAAGCCGAAAGAGCAGCAGAAGGAGAAGCAGGAGATGCAGAAACTTGAGAAGCAGAAGCAGAAGAAACACAAGAAGGACAAGAAGCAGAAGCAGAAGGAGAAGCAGAAACAAAAGGAGAAGCAGGAAGAGAAGGAGGGAAAGCAGAAGGAGCAGAAGCAGGAGAAGCAGAAGCATAAGAATGTGAAGAAGCAGAAGGAGAACCTGAAGCAGAAGGAGAAGCAGGAGAAGCAGAAGAAGCAGAATCTGAAGAAGCAGAATAAGAAGCAGAACGAGAAGCAGAAGCAGAAAGAGAATCAAAAGCAGAAGGAGAAGCAGAAGAAACAGAAGAAGTAGAAGCAGAAGCAGTTGTAGCAGAAGCAGAAGGAAAAGCAGAAGAACAAGAAGGAGAAGGAGAAACAGAAGGAGAAACAGAAGGAGAAGCAGAAAGAGACGCAGGTAAAGCGACGAAGAAGAAGCAAAAGGAGAATCAGAAGGAGAAGCAGAAGAAGAGAAGGCGAATCAGAAGAAGATGCAGAAGGAGAAACA
>NW_012314813.1:0-2105 GCF_000151885.1 Dipodomys ordii | reverse complement strand
AGAAGCAGGAAAGGCAGAAGTACACGAAAGAGAAGAAGAAGAAGAAGAAGAAGAAGAAGAAGAAGAAGAAGAAGAAGAAGAAGAAGAAGAAGAAGAAGAAGAAGAAGAAGAAGAAGGAGAAGCATAAGGAGAAGCAGTAGAAGCAGAAGAAGAAGAATCAGGAGAAGCAGAAGCAGAAGAAAAAGAATAAGCAAAAGACGCAGAAGCAGAAGCACTGGGAGAAGCAGAAGCAGAAGGAGAAGGAGCAGCAGAAGGAGAAGCAGAAGCAGAAAGAGAAGCAGAAACAGAAGGACAACAAATGGAGAAGCACAACAAATTGGAGAAGCAGTAGAATCAGAAGAAGCAGAAGTAGAATCAGAAGAAACAGAAGAAGAAGAAGCAGAAGAAAAAGAAGCAAAAGAAACAGAAGAAGGAGAAGAGCAGAAGCAGAAGAAGAAGGAGAAGCAGAAGCAGAAGGAGAAGCAGAAAGAGAAGCAGGAGAAGCAGAAGCAGAAGAAACAGAAGAATCTGAAGAAGCAGAAGCAGAATCTCGAAGCAGAAGGAGAAACAGAAGAAGCACAATCTGAAGCAGAAGCAGAAGAAACAGAAATAGTAGAATAAGCAGAAGCAGCAGGAGAAGAAGAAGACGGAGAAGGCGACGGAGAAGGATTAGGAGTAGGAGAAGCAAAAGGATAAGCAGAAGCAGAAAGAGACGCAGAAGGAAAAGCAGCACGAGAAGTAGGAGAAGCAGGAGAAGCAGAAAAAGGAGAAGAAGAAGAAACAGAAGACGCAGAAGCAGAATGAGAAGCAGAAGGAGAAATTGAAGCAGAAGCAGAAGGAGAAGCAGAAGCAGAAGAAGGAGAAGGAAAAGGAGAAGCAGAAAGAGAAGCAGAAAGAGAAGCAGAACGAGAAGCTGGAGAAGCAGAAGCAGGAGAAGCAGAAGCAGAAGGAACAGAAGAAGGAGAAGAAGCAGAAGCAGAAGGAGAAGCAGAAACAGAAGGAGAAGCAGAAAGAGAAGGAGGGGAAGCAGAAACATAAGAATCCGAAGAAGCAGAAGCAGAACCTGAAGCAGAAGAAGAAGCAGAAGAAGCAGAATCTGCAGAAGCAGAAAGAGAAGCAGAAGCAGAAAGAGAAGCAAAAGCAGAAGGAGAAGCAGGAGGAGAAGCAGAAGAAACAGAAGAAGGAGAAGAAGTAGAAGAAGAAGGAGAAGCAGAAACAGAAGGAAAAGCAGAAAGAGAAGCAGGAGAAGCAGAAGAATCAGCAGCAGGAAAAGCAGAAGGAGCCGAAGAAACAGAAGCAGAACCTGAAGCAGAAGAAGAAGCAGGAGAAGCAGAAGAGCAGAATCTGGAGAAGAAGAAGGAGAACCAGAAGGAGAAGCAGAAGCAGAAAGAGAATCAAAAGCAGAAGGAGAAGCAGAAGAAACAGAAGAAGTAGAAGCAGTAGCAGTTGTAGCTGAAGCAGAAGGATAAGCCGAAGGAAAAGCAGAAGAAAAAGAAGGAGAAGGAGAAACAGAAGGAGAAGCAGAAGGAGAAGCAGAAAGAGAAGCAGGTAAAGCAGAAGAAGAAGAAGCAGAAGGAGAATCAGAAGGAGAAGCAGAAGAAGGAGAAGGAGAAGCAGAAGAAGATGCAGAAGGAGAAGCAGAAGAAGCAGAAGCAGAAGGAGAAGCAGGAAAAGCAGAAGAAGCAGAAGCAAAAGAAGGAGAAGGAGAAGCAGAACCAGAAGAAGGAGCATAAGGACAAGCACAAGCAGAAGGAGATGCAGAAGGAGAAGCAGGAGAAGCAGAACAATCAGAAGCTGAAGGAGAAGCAGAAGTAGGAGAAGGAGAAGGAGGAGAAGCAGAAGCAGAAGGAGAAGCAGAAGCAGAAGGAGAAGCAGAAAGAGAAGCAGTTGAAGCACAAGAAGCAGAAGCAGGAGAAGCCGAAAGAGAAGAAGCAGAAGAAGCACTAACAGAAGAAGAAGTAGCAGCAGAAGCAGAAGGAGAAGCAGCAGAACAAGTAGAACCAGAAATTCAGGCAGGAGAAACAAAAGAAGCAGAAGCAGAAAGAGAAGCAAAAAGAGAAGCAGAAGGAGAAGTAGAAGAAGCAGCAGAATGAGAAGCAGCAGAAGAAGCAGAAAAACAAGCAGGT
>NW_012314812.1:0-2106 GCF_000151885.1 Dipodomys ordii | reverse complement strand
TGTACCGCTGTGTGCCTGCTCTATCCCGGTGTGTCCCACGCTGTGTCCCCCGCTGTGTCCCGCTGAGTTTCCGCTTTGTCCTGCTGTGTCCCCGCTTTGTCCCCCGCAGCGTCCCGCTGTGTCCCCCGCTGTGTCCCCCGCTGTGTCCCCCGCTGTGTCCCGTTGTTTCCCGCTGTGTCCCGCTGTGTGCTTGCTGTCCCCCTCTGTGTCCCCGCTGTGTCCCCGATGTGTCCCGCTGTGTCGATATTGTCCCCGCTGTGTCGCTCTTGCCCCCGCTGTGTTGACGCTGTGTCCCGCTCTGTTCTCACTTTGTCCCTGCTGTGTCCCGCTCTGTCCCGCTGGGTCCCTGCTGTGTCCTCGCTGTGTAACCGCTGAGTCCCTCTGTGTCCCCGCTGTGTCCCACTGTGTCCCCCGCTGTGTCCCCACTGTGTCCCCGCTGTGTCCTCCTGTGTTCCGCTGTGTCCTCGCTGTGTCCTTCTGTATCCCGCTGTGTCCCCCGCTGCGTCCTCCACTATTTCCCTGCTGTGCCCCGCTGTGTCCATGCTGTGTCCCCCGCTGTGTCCCCGCTGTGTCCTCCTGTGTCCCGCTGTATCCTCGCTGTGACCCTCGCTGTGTCCCACTGTGTCCTGCTATGTACCCTGCTGTGTCCCCACTGTGTCCCCGCTGTGTTCCCGCTGTGTCCCCCGCTGTGTCCCGCTGTGTCCCGCTGTGTCCTGCTGTGTTGGCCTCTGTGTCCCCCGCTGTGTCCCGCTGTGTCCCCGCTTTGTCCCGCTGTGTCCCCGCTGTGTCCCCGCTGTGTCCCCGCTGTATCCTGCTATGTACCCCGCTGTGTCCCTGCTGTGTCCCCGCTGTGTCCCGCTGTGTCCCAATGTGTCCCCGCTGTGTCCCCGCTGTGTCCCCTGCTGTGTCTCGCTGTGTCCCCCGCTATGTCCCCGCTGTGTCCCTCTGTGTTCCCCTCTGTGTCCCGCTATCCCCCGGAGTGTCACCGCTGTCCTCCGCTGTGTCCCTTGCTGTGTCCCCCGCTGTGTCCCGCTGTGTCCCCATGTGTCCCGCTGTGTCCCCTCTGTCACCCACTGTGTCCCGCTGTGTCCCGCTGAGTCCCTGCTGTCACCTTCTGTGTCCCGCTGTGTCCCGTTGTGTCCCACTGTGTTCCCACTGCCCCCCGCTGTGTCCCAACTTGGCCCTGCTGGCCCCCGGAGTGTCTCCTTTATTTACGCTGTGTCCGCTGCTGTGTCTTTGCTATGTCCTGCTGTGTCCCGCTGTGTCCCACTGTGTCCCCCAATGTGTCCCGCTGTGTCCCTTGCTGTGTCCCCCGCTGTGTCCCGCTGTGTCCCTGCTGTGTCCCTCTGTGTCCCGCTTTGTCCCCGCTGTGTCCCCTGCTGTGTCCTACTGTGTTCCTCGCTGTGATCCGCTGTGTCCCTCTGTGTCCCGCTGTGTGCCCGCTGTGTCCCCCTGTGTACCGCTGTGTCCCTGCTGTGTTCCCTGATGTGTCCCGCTGTGTCCCCGCTGTGTCCCCACTGTGTCCCGCTGTGTCCCCAGTGTCCCCGCTGTCCCCCGCTGTGTCCCCGCTGTGTCCCGCTATGTTCCGCGCTGTGTCGTGCTTTCCCCCGGAGTGTCCCCGCTGTCCCCCGCTGTGTTCCCCACTGTGTCCTCGCTGTATCCAGCTGTGTCCGCAAAGTGTCCCCACTAAGTCCCCGCTGTGTCCCCCTCTGTGTCCCGCTGTGTGCTTGATGTTTCTATCTGTGTCCCGCTGTGTCCCCCGATGTGTCCCCCACTATTTCCCCACTGTGACCCGCTCTGTCCCTGCTGTTTCCCCCACTGTGTCCCGCTGTGTCCCCTACTGTGTCCCGCTGTGTCCCCCACTGTGTTCCGCTCTGTCCCCCACTGTGTCCCGCTGTGTCCCCTGCTGTGTCTCGCTGTGTCCCCCACTGTGTTCCACTGTGTCCCAATGTCTCCCCTCTGTGTGCCCGCTGTTTCCCCGCTGTGTCCCCTGCTGTGTCTCTCTGTGTGCCCCGCTTTGTCCCCGCTGTGTCCCAATGTGTCCCCTGCTGTGTCCCACTGTGTCCCGGTGTGTCTTCCCTGCTGTCTCCCACTTTGTCCCCACTG
>NW_012314811.1:0-2106 GCF_000151885.1 Dipodomys ordii | reverse complement strand
TGGAACACAGCGGGACACAGCGGGACACAGCGGTGAACCTGTTGGGGACACAGCGGGACACAGTGGGAGACACAGCTGGACACAGCGGGACACAGGGGGACAAAGCGTGACACAGTGGGGGACAGAGTGTGGGACACAGCGAGAAACAGCGGGGACAAAGCTGGACACAGCGGGGTACACAGCGGGACACAGCGGGGACACAGTGGGCACACAGCGGGACAAAGCGAGGGACACAGCGGGACACAGCGGGACACAGCGGGACAAAGTGGGGCACAGCGGGGGACACAGCGGGACACAGCTGGGGACACAGAGAGGACACAGCAGAACACAGCGGGGGACACAGCGAGGACACAGCGAGACACAGCGGGACACAGCGGGACACAGCGGGGACACAGCAGGGGACACAGAGGGACACAGCTGGGGACACAGCGGGACACAGCGGGGGACACAGGGAGGACACAGCGGGACACAGCGGGGATACAGCGGGAACTCACCGGGGACAGAGCGGGGGACAAAGCGGGACACCACGGGACACAGTGGGACACAGCGGGACACAACGGGGAAACTGCGGGGACACAGCGGGACAAAGCAGGGGACACAGCGGGACACAGCAGGGGACACAGCGGGGGACAGCGGGGGACAGAGAAGGGACAAAGCGGGACACAGCGGGGACACAGCTGGACACAGCGGGATACAGAGCGGGACACAGCGGACACACAGAGGGGACACAGCAGGACACAGCTGGACACAGAAGGGACAGAGCGGGACACAGCGGGACACAGCGCGACACAACGGGGGACTCAGCGGCACACAGCGGGGGACACAACTAGGACACAGCGGGACACTGAGGGAGACAAAGCAAGGACACAGCGGGACACAGCGGGGACACAGCAGGGGACACAGCGGGAAACAGCGGGGGACACAGCGGGACACAGCGGTGGACACAGCGGGGACAAATTGGGACACAGCAGGGGACACAGCGAGGACATACGGGACACAGTAGTGACACAGCTGGACTCAGCGGGGCACACAGCGGTACACAGCGGGACATAGCGGGGACATACCAAGGACACAGCGGGGGACACAGCGGGACACAGCATTGGACACAGCGGGACACAGCGTGGGACACAGCGGGACACAGCGGGGAACACACAGAGGACCCAGAGGGACCCAACGGGACACAGCGTCAATACAGCGGGGACACAGCGAGACACAGCGTGGTACATAGCTGGGGAAACAACGGGACACAGTGGGGGACACAGCGGGACACAGCGGGACACAGCGGGGCACAGCAGGGACAAAGCAGGAAACACAGCGAGGAACAGAGCAGGACACAGCGGGGGACACAGCCCGGACACAGCAGGACACAGCGGGGACACATCGGGGACTCAGCGGGGGACACAGCGGGGGACAAACAGGACACCCTGGAACACAGCGGGACACAGAGTGACACAGCGGGGACACTGCTGGGATACAGCGGGACACTGCAGGAGACACAGTAATGACACAGCGGGACACAGCGGAACACAGCGGGACACAGCAAGGAAACAGCAGGGGACACAATTGGACACAGCGGGGGACACAGGGAGGACACAGCTGGACACAGCGGGGACACAGTGGGGCCTCACCGGGGGACACACCCGGGGACACAGCGGGACACAATGGGGAACACAGCGAGGACACAGCGGGACCCAGCAGGACACAGCGTCGATACAGTGGGGACACAGCGTTACACAGCGGGGTACACAGCAGGGGACACAAAGGGCCACAGTGGGGGACACAGCGGGACACAGGGGGAACAAAGCGTGAGACACAGCGGTGGACAGAGAGGGAGACAGAGGCGGATACAGCGAGGACACAGTGTGACACCGTGGGGACACAGCGGGGACTCAGGGGGGGACACAGCGGGGGACAAAGCGGAACACCACGGAACACAGTGGAACACAGCGTGAAACAGCGGTGAACCTGAGGGGACACAGCGGGACACAGCGGGGGACACAGCGGGACACAGCGGGACACAGTGGGGGACAAAGAGGGAAACAGTGGGGGACAGAGCGTGGGACACAGCGAGAAACAGTGGGGACAAAGCTGGACACAGCGGGGTAC
>NW_012314810.1:0-2106 GCF_000151885.1 Dipodomys ordii | reverse complement strand
CTGTCCCTGCTGTGTCCCCGCTGTGTCCCGCTGTGTCCTGCTGTGTCCCGCTGTGACCGTGTTGAGTCCCGCTATATCCCCGCTTTGTCATCGCTGTGTCCCCCGCTGTGTCCCGCTGTGTCCCCCGCTGTGTCCCGCTGTGTCCCCCTCTGTGTCCCGCTGTGTCCCCTGCTGTGTCCCTGCTGTGTTCCGCTGTGTTCCGCTGTGTCACGCTGTGTCCTCGCTGTGTCTCCCGCAGAGTCCCGCAGTGTCCTCGCTGTGTCCCTCACTGTGTCCTGCTTTGTCCACTGCTGTGTCCCGCTGTGTACCCCTCTGTGTCCCCCGCTGTGTCCCCCGCTGTGTCCCTGCTGTGCTCCGCTGTGTACCGCTGTGTCTCGCTGTGTACTGCTGTGTCCGCCGCTGAGTCCTGCTGTGTCCCCGCTGTGTCCCAATGTGTCCTCGCTGTGTCCCACGCTGTGTCCCACTGTGTTCCCCCTGTGTCCTCCGCTGTGTCCCGCTGGGTCCCTCTGTGTCCCCTGCTGTGTACCCTGCTCTGTCCCACTGTGTCCCCCGCTGTGTCCCGCTTTGTCATTGCTGTGTCCCCCGCTGTGTCCCGCTGTGTCCCACTGTGTCCTGTTGTGTCCCGCTATGTCCCACACTGTGTCCCGTTGTGTCCCCAGCTGTGTACCCCGCTGTGTCCCGCTGTTTCCCCGCTCTATCGATGCTGTGTCCCTCGCTGTTTCCCGCTGTGTCCCCTGCTGTGTACTGCTGTGTCCTCCCTGTGGCCCCGCTGTGTCCCGCTGTGTCCCCGGTTGTGTCCCGCTGGGTCCCCTGCTGTGTCACTGCTGTGTCCCGCTGTGTTCCACTGTGTCCCGCTGTGTCCTTGCTGTGTCTCCCGCAGTGTCCCGCAGTGTCCTCGCTGTGTCCCCCACTGTGTCCTGCTCTGTTCCCTGCTGTGTCTCCCGCTTTGTCCCTGCTGTGCCCCGCTGTGTCCCGCTGCGTCCCGTTGTGTCCCGCTATGTCCCCCAATGTGTCCCGTTGTGTCCCCAGCTGTGTACCCCGCTGTGTCCCCGCTCTATCGACGCTGTGTCCCTCGCTGTGTCCTGCTGTGTCCCCCACTTTGTCGCGCTGTGTCCTCCCTATCTCCCCCGCTGTGTCCCGCTGTGTCCCCGGCTGTGACCCGCTGTGTCCCCTGCTGTGTCACTGCTATGTCCCGCTGTGTTCCACTGTGTCCCGCTGTGTCCTCGCTGTGTCCCCTGCTGTGTCCCGCTTTGAAACCGCTGTGTCCTGCTGTGTCTTCGCTGTGTCCCCCGCTCTGTCCCGCTTTGTCCCTGCTGTGTACCCCACTGTGTCCCGCTGTGTCCCCCTCTGTGTCCCACTGTGTCCCCTGCTGTGTCCCCACTTTTGTCACGCTGTGTTTCGCTGTATCCGGCTGTGTCCTCGCTCTGTCTCCCTCAGTGTCCATCTGTGTCACGCTTTGTCCCTTCTGTGTCCCTCTGTGTCCAGCTCTGTTCCCGCTGTGTGTCCTCTGTGTCCCGCTGTGTACCCTTCTGTGTCCAGCTGTGTCCCCTCAGTGTCCCGCTGTGTCCCTTCTCTGTCCCCCGCTGTCCACCGCTGTGTCCCCCGGCTGTGTCCCGCAGTGTCCCCGCTGTGTCCCGCTGTGTCTTACTGTGTCCCGTGGTGTCCCGCTTTTTTCCCACTATGTCCACTGCTGAGTCCCCTCTGTGTCTCCGCTGTGTCCAGCTGTGTCTTCGCTGTGTCCTCTGCTGTCTCCTGCTTTGTCCTACGCTGTGTCCTACTGTGTCCCAATGTGTCCCTGCAGTGTCCCCCGCTGTGTCCCGCTGTGTCCCGCTGTGTCCCCCGCTGTGTCCTGCTGGGTCCCGCTGTGTCCCCGCTGTGTCTCCGCTGTGTCCCGCTGTGTCACCCGCTGTGTCCCCGCTGTGTCCCGCTGTGTCCCCCGCTGTGTCCCGCTGTGTCCCCCGCTGTGTCCTGCTGTGTCCACTGCTGTGACCCCGTTGTGCCTTGCTGTGTCCCGCTGTGTCCCCCACTGTCCCCCGCTGTGTCCTTGCTGTGATCACCTCTGTGTCCCGCTGTGTCCCAAAGTGTCCCCAGCTATGTCCTGCTTGA
>NW_012314809.1:0-2106 GCF_000151885.1 Dipodomys ordii | reverse complement strand
CCCCGTTGTGTCCCCCCCTGTGTCCCGCTGTGTCCCGCTGTGTCCCTGCTGTGACCCGCTGTGTCCCGCTGTGTCCCCGCTGTGTCCCCACTGTCTCCCGCTGTGTTTCAGGCTCTGTTCTATGTGTCCTTGCTGTGTCCCCTGATGTGTCCCTTTGTGTCCCCAGCTGTGTAATCCGCTGTGTCCCGCTGTGTCCCTGCTGTATCGACGCTGTTTCCCGCTGTTTCCTGCTGTGTCCTCGCTGTGTCCCCCGCTGTCTCCCTCTGTGTCCCCCGCTCTGTCCCACTGTGTCCCCCGCTGTGTCCCTGCTGTGTCCCGCTGTGTTCCGCTGTGTCCCGCTGTGTCCTCGCTGTGTCCCACGCTGTGTTCCGCTGTGTCCACGCTGTGTCCACCGATGTGTCCCTTTGTGTCCCCAGCTGTGTAACCCACTGTGTCCCGCTGTGTCCCCGCTGTGTCCTCGCTGTGTTCACCACTGTGTCCCGCTGTGTACTCCTCTGTGTCCCCCTCTGTGTCCCAGTGTGTCCCCTGCTGTGTCCCGCTGTGTCCCTCTGTGTCCTGCTGTGTATTGCTCTGTCCCCCGCTGAGTCCCGCTGTGTCCCCGCTGTGTCCCTGCTGTGTCCCTGCTGTGTCCCCGCTGTATCCCGCTGTGTCCCGCTGTGTCCTCGCTGTGTCCCACGCTGTGTTCCGCTGTGTTCTCGCTGTGTCCCCTGCTGTGTCCCGCTGTGTCCCCCGCTGTGTCCTGCTGTGTCCTCGCTGTGTTCCCCGCTGTCTCCCGCTGTGTACTCTTCTGTGTCCCCCTCTGTGTCCCGCTGTGTCCCCCGCTGTGTACCCCGCTGTGGCCCACTGTGTCCCCGCTGTATCAACGCTGTGTCCCGCTTGGTCCCGCTGTGTCCTCGCTGTGTCCCCAGCTGTGCCCCCTTTGTCCCCGGCAGTGTCCCGCTGTGTCTACTGCTGTGTCCCTGCTGTGTCCCGCTGTGTCCACCCTGTGTCCCCCGCTGTGTCCCGGTGTGTCCTCGCTGTGTTCCACGCTGTGTTCCGCTGTGTCCTCGCTGTATCCACCGATGTGTCCCTTTGTGTCCCCAGCTGTGTAACCCACTGTGTCCCGCTGGGTCCCCGCTGTGTCCTCGCTGTGTTCACCACTGTGTCCCGCTGTGTACTCCTCTGTGTCCCCCTCTGTGTCCCAGTGTGTCCCCCGCTCTGTCCCGCTGTGTCCCGCTGTGTACAGCTGTGTCCCCCGCTGAGTCCCGCTGTGTCCTCGCTGTGTTCCCCGCTGTGTCCCGCTGTGTACCCCTCTGTGTCCCCTCTGTGTTCCGCTGTGTCGCCCTCTGTGTCCCGCTCTGTCCCCCGCAGTGTCCTGCTGTGTACTGCTGTGTCCTCGCTGAGTCCTGCTGTGTCCCCGCTCTGTCCCACTGTGTCCCCGCTGTATCGACGCTGTGTCCCGCTTGTTCCCATTGTGTCCTCGCTGTGTTCCCCGCTGTGTCCCGCTGTTTCCACCTCTGTGTCCCCCTCTGTGTCCTGATGTGTACCCCGCTGTGTCCCGCTGTGTCTCGCTTTGTCCCCCGCTGTGTCCCTGTTGTGTCCCTGCTGTGTCCTGTTGTATACTGCTGGGTCACCTGGTGAGTCTCGCTGTGTCCCCGCTGTGTCCCGCTGTGAACCCCCTTTGTCCCCCGCTTTGTCCCACTGTGTCCTGCTTTGTCCCCTGCTGTGTCCCCCGCTGTGTCCCGCTGTGTCCCCCGCTGTGTCCCGCTATGTCCACTGCTGTGTCCCCGCTGTATCCCGCTTTTTCCCCCGCTGTGTCCCGCTGTGTCCTCGCTGTGTCCCATGCTGTGTCCCTCTGTGTCCTCTCTGTGTCCCCCGCTGTGTCCCGCTGTGTCCCCGCTGTGTCCTGATGTGTCCCGCTTTGTCCCGCTGTGTCCCTGCTGTGACCCTCAGTGTCCCGGTGTGTCCCCGCTGTGGCCCCGCTGTGTCTCGATGTGTATACCCCGCTTTGTCCAGCTTTGTCCCCGCTGGGTCTCGCTGTGTCCTCGCTGTGGTCCCCGTTGTGTCCCGCTCTGTCCCCCGAATGTGTCCCCCGCTGTGTCCTTCTGTGTCCCATGCTGTGTCCCA
>NW_012314808.1:0-2106 GCF_000151885.1 Dipodomys ordii | reverse complement strand
TAGCAGGACACAGCAGGGTACACAGAGGGACATTAGCTGGGGACACAGCGGGGACACAGCGGGACACAGCGGAACACAGCGGGAGACAAAGCGGGAGACAGCAGAGGACATAGCGAGGACACAGGGGGACACAGCGGTGACAAAGAGGGGACTCAGCGGGGGACACAACGTGGGACAAAGTGGGACACCACGGGACACAGTGTTACACAGCGGGACACAGCGGGGACACTGCGGGACACAGCAGGAAAAAGCGGGGGACACAGCGGGACACAGCGGGACACAGCGGGGGACACAGCGGGGGACAGCGGAGACAGAGAGTGGCCACAGTGAGACACAGCGGTGACACAGCTGGACACAGCAGGGTACACAGCGGGACACAGCGGGCACACAGCGGGGACACAGCGGGACACAGCGGGACACAGCGGGGTCACAGTGGGACACAGCGGGACAAAGTGGAGACACAGCGGGACACAGCAGGCACACAGCGGGGACACAGCAGACACAGCAGGACACAGCGGAGAACACAGCGGGACACAGTGGGGGACCCAGTGAGGACACAGCGGGACACAGCAGGGGACACAGCGAGGACACAGCGTGGGACACAGCGGGGGACAAAGCGGGACACAGCGGGGAACACAGCGAGGACACAGCGGGACACAGCGGGGGACACAACGTGGACACAGCGGGGGACACAGCGGGACACAGCGGGGAACACAGCGAGGACACAACGGCACCCAGCAGGACACAGAGTCGATACAGCGGGGACACAGGGTTACACAGCGTGGTACCCAGCTGTGGACACAACGGGACAGAGTGGGGGCACAGCGAGACACAGCGGGACACAGCGAGGACACAGTGGGACACATTGGTGACACAGCGGGGAAAACAGCAGGACACAGCAGTGGACACAGCGGGGGACACAGCGCGACACAGCAAGACATAGCATGGACACAGCAGTAGACACATCGGGACATAGCGGGGGACACAGCTGGGGACACAACGGGACACAGCGGTGGACACAGCGAGGACACAGCAGGACCCACCGGGATCCAGTGGGGCACACAGCGAGGACACAGCAGGTCACAGTGGGGGACACAGCGAGGACAAAGCGGGGGACACAGCGGGACACAGCGGGGAATACAGCGAGGACACAGCGGGACCCAGCGGGACACAGTGTCGCTACAGCGGGCACACAGCGTTACACAGCATGGTACTCAGCTGTGGACACAACGGGACACAGTGGGGGCACAGCCGGACACAGCGGGACACAGTGGGACACAGCGTTGACAAAGCGTGAGACACAGCGAGGGACAGAGCGGGAGACAGCGGGGGACACAGCGAGGACACAGCGGGACACAGCGGTGAAACAGCAGGGACATAGCAGGGGACACAGCGGGAGACAAAGAGGGACACCACGGAACACAGCGGGACACAGCGGGAAACAGCAGTGACCCTGCGGGGACACAGTGGGACACAGCGGGGGACAAAGCAGGACACAGAGGAGGACAGAGCGGGACACAGTGGGGGACAGAGCGTGGGACACAGCGAGACACAGCGGGGACAAAGCTGGACACAGCAGGGTACACAGAGGGACACAGCGGGGACGCAGCAGGGAAACAGCGTGACACAGCAGGACACAGCGGGACACATCGGGGGACACAGCGAGGACACAGCGGCACAAAGCCTGGGACACAGCAAGGACACAGTGGGACACAGCGGGGGACACAGCGGGACATAGCGGGGGACACAGCGGGGGACACTGCGGGACACAGCGGGGGTACAGGGAGGACACAACGGGACACAGCGGGGGACAGAGCGAGGACACATTGGGACACATTGGGACACAGCGGGACTCAGCGGGGGACACAGCAGTACACAGCGGGACACAGCGGGGACACAGCAGAGACACAGCGGGGGACACAGCGGGACACAGCGGTGGACACAGGGATGACACAACGGTACTCAGCGTGACTCTGCGTCGATACAGCAGGGACTCGCTGGAACACAGTGGGGTACTCTGCTGGGGACTTATCTTAGGACTCAGCGGAGACACAGCGGGTGACACTGCGGGTATATAGCTTCGACTCAGCATGGTACACAGCGGGA
>NW_012314807.1:0-2106 GCF_000151885.1 Dipodomys ordii | reverse complement strand
CAGGGACACCGCAGGACACAGCGGGGGACAAAGCGTTACACAGCGGGGGACACAACGGGGACACAGCGGAACACAGCGGGGGACACAGCGAGGACACAGCGGGACCCAGCGGGACCCAGCGTCGAAACAGCGACGACACAGGGGTACAGAGCGGGGTACACAGCTGGGACACAACGGGACACAGTGGGGGACACAGCGGAACACAGCAGGACACAGGGGGACAGAGCGGGGGATAGAGCGGGACACAGAGGGACACAGCGGGGACAAAGCAGGACACAGTGAGGACACAGCGGGACACAGCGGGACACAGCGGTGGACACAGGGGGGACAAAGCGGGACACAGCGGGGGACAAAGCAATGACACAGCGGGACACAGCGGAACACAGCAGGAACACAGCAGTAGACACAGCGGGACACAGCGGTGGACACAGCGGGACACAGCGGGGGACACAGCGAGGTCACAGCCGTACCCAGCGGGACACAGCGTCGATACAGCGGGGACACAGCGGGACACAGCGGGGTACACAGCTGGGGACACAACGGGACACAGCAGGGGACACAGCGAGGACACAGCGGGACACAGCGGGGACACAGCGGGACACAGCGGAACACAGCGGGGGACACAGTGGGACACATTGGGGGACACAGCGAGGACTCAGCGGGACTCAGCGGGACACAGCGGGGGACACAGCGAGGACACAGCGGGACACAGCAGGGGACACAGCGGGACACAGCGGGGGACACAGGTGGGACACAGCGGGACACAGCGGGGACACAGCGGGACTCAGCAGGGGACACAGCAGTACAGAGCGGGACACAGAGGGACACAGCGGGACACATCGGGGGACACACTGGGACACAGGTGGACACCGAAGGGTATACAGAGGGACACATCGGGGGACAAAGCGAGGGCACAGCGGAACACAGCGTGGGAAACAGCGAGGACACAGCAGGACACAGGGGGACACAGCAGAACACAGCGGGACACAGCAGGGACACAGCAGTAGACAAAGCGGGACACAGCGGGGGACACAGCGGGACACAGCGGGACACAGCAGGGACACAGCAGTACACAGCGGGACAGAGAGGGACACAGCGGGACACATCGCTGGACACAGCAGGACACAGAGGTGATCACCGAAGGGTATACAGTGGGACACATCGGGGGACACAGCGAGGGCACAGCGGAACACAGCTTGGGACACAGCGAGGAAACAGCGGGACACAGGGGGACACAGCAGAACACAGCGGGACACAGCAGGGACACAGCAGTAGACAAAGCGGGACACAGCAGGGGACACAGCGGGACACAGCGTGACACAACGGAACACAGCGGGGGACACAGCGGGACACAGAGGGGGACACAGCATGACACAGCGGGACACAGCGGGACACAACGGAACACAGAGGGGGACACAGCGGGACACAGAGGGGGACACAGCGGGACACAGCAGGACACAGGGGGACACAGCGGGACCCAGGGGGACACAGCGTCTATACAGCGGGGACACAGCGGGACACAGCGGAAGAGAGCGAGGACACAGAGGGATACATCGGGGGACACAGCGAGGACTCAGCGGGACACAGCGGGGGACACAGCGAGGACACAGCCGGACACAGCAGGGGACACAGCGGGACACAGCGGGGGACACAGGTGGGACACAGCGGGACACAGCGGAGGCACAGCGGGACTCAGCAGGGGACACAGCAGTACACAGCGGGACACAGAGGGACACAGCGGGACACATCGGGGGACACACCGGGACACAGGTGGACACCGAAGGGTACACAGATGACACATCGGGGGACAAAGCGAGGGCACAGCGGAACACAGCGTGGGACACAGCGAGGACACAGCGGGACACAGGGGGACACAGCAGAACACAGCGGGACACAGCAGGGACACAGCAGTAGACAAAGCGGGACACAGCGGGGGACACAGCGGGACACAGCCGGACACAGCAGGGACACAGCAGTAAACAGCGGGACAGAGAGGGACACAGCGGGACACATCGCTGGACACAGCAGACACAGAGGTGATCACAGAGGGGTATACAGTGGGACACAGCGAGGACACAGCGGACACAGCTTGGGACACAGCGAGGA
>NW_012314806.1:0-2106 GCF_000151885.1 Dipodomys ordii | reverse complement strand
TGCTTCTCCTTCTGCTGCTCCTTCTCCTTCTCCTTCTTCTGCTTCTCCCAGTGCTTCTGCTTCTGCTTCTTTTGCTTATTCTTTTTCTTCTGCTTCTGCTTCTCCTGCTTCTGCTTCTTCTGCTTCTCCTTATGCTTCTCCTTATGCTTCTTCTTCTTCTTCTTCTTCTTCTTCTTCTTCTTCTTCTTCTTCTTCTTCTTCTTCTTCTTCTTCTTCTTCTTCTTCTTCTTCTTCTTCTTCTTCTTCTTCTTCTTCTTCTTCTTCTTCTTCTTCTTCTTCGTCTTCTTCTTCTCCTCTTTCTTCTGATTCTGGTTTTCCTGCTTCTTCTGCTTCTACTGCTTCTCTTTCTGCTTCTCATTCTTCTTCTGCTTCTCTTTCTGCTTCTCCTATTGCTTCTGCGGCTCTTCCTTCTCCTTCTCCTTCTTCTACTTCTCCTTCTGCTTCTGCTTCTTCTGCTTCTCCTGCTTCTCCTTCTGCATCTTCTTCTGCTTCTGCTTCTCTTTCTGCTGTGTCTTCTGCTTCTGTTTCTCCTTCTGTTTCTCCTTCTGCTTCTTCTGCTTCTCCTTCTGATTCTCCTTCTGCTTCTCCTTCTGTTTCTCCTTCTCCTTCTCGTTCTTCTGCTTTTCCTTCTGCTTCTCCTTCTGCTGCAACTGCTACTGCTTCTGCTTCTTCTGTTTCTTCTTCTCCTTCTGCTTTTGATTCTCTTTCTGCTTCTGCTTCTGCTTCTACTTCAGCTTCTCATTCTGCTTCTCCAGATTCGGCTTCTTCTGCTTCTCCTGCTTCTCCTTCTGCTTCAGGTTCTGCTTCTGCTTCTTCGGATTCTTATTCTTCTGCTTCTCCTGCTTCTGCTTCTTCGGCTTCCCCTCTTTCTCTTTCTGCTTCTCCTTCTGTTTCTGCTTCTCCTTCTGCTTCTGCTTCTGCTTCTTGTCCTTCTCCTGTTTCTCCTCCTTCTGCTTCTCCTGCTTCTGCTTCTTCTGCTTTTCCTGCTTCTCTTTCTGCTTCTCATTTTGCTTCTGCTCCTTCTCCTTCTTCTGTTTCTTCTTCTTCTGCTTCTCCCGCTTGTGCTTCTCCTGCTTCTCCTGCTTCTCGTTCTGCTTCTCTTCGTCGGCTTCTCTTTCTACTTCTCCTTCTGCTTCTTCTGATTCTGATTCTTCTCCTTCTTCTTCTCCTTCTGCTTCTGCTTCTTCTGCATCTCCTGCTTCTCCTTCTGCATCTCCTTCTGCTTGTGCTTTTCCTTCTGCTTCTTCTTCTGCTTCGGCTTCTCCTTCTCCTTCTTCTCCGTCTGCTTCTGTTTCTTCTGCTTTTCCTGCGTCTCCTTCTGCTTCTCCTTCTGTTTCTCTTGCTCGTTCTGGTGCTATTCCTTCTGCTTCTCTTTCTGGTTCTGCATCTTCAGCTTCTTCTGCTACTGATTCTGCTTCTTCTGTTTCTTCTGCTTCTCCTTCTGCTTCTCCTTCTGCTTTTGCTTCTCTTTCTGCTTCTGCTTCTCCTTCTGGTTCTCCTTCTTCTTCTCCAGATTCTGCTTCTTCTGCTTCTCCTGCTTCTCCTTCTGCTTTGGGTTCTGCTTTTGCTTCTTCGACTTCTTCTGCTTCTATTTTTGCTTCTCCTTCTGTTTCTGCTTCTCTTTCTGCTTCTGCTTCTTCACTTTCTTCTATTTCTTCTGATTCTGCTTCTCCTGCTTCTGCTTCTCCTGCTTCTCCTTCTGTTTCTCTTTATGCTTCTCCTTCTGCTTCTCCTTCTTCTGCTTCTACTACTGCTTCTGCTTCTTCTGCTGCATCTTCTTCTGTTTCAATTTCTCCTTCTGCTTTTCATTCTGCTTCTGCTTCTCCTGCTTCTGCTTCTTCTGCTTCTTCTGCTTCTCCTTCTCATTCTCCTTCTCTTTCTGCTTCTGCTTATCCTTCTGTTTCTCCTACTCCTAATCCTTCTCTTTCTCCTTGTTCTTCTTCTGCTTCTCGTTCTTCTTCTGCTTCTTCTGCTTGTTCTGTTTCTTCTGCTTCTACTTTTCCAGCTTCTGCTGCTTCTGCTTCTCCTTCTGCTTCAGGTTCTCCTTCTGCTTCTTGGGCTTCTTGTTTCTTCTGCTTCTGCTTCTCCTGCTACTGCTTCTTCCGC
>NW_012314805.1:0-2106 GCF_000151885.1 Dipodomys ordii | reverse complement strand
ACAGCGGGGGACACAGCGGGACAAAGCTGGGGACACAGCGGGGGACACAGGGATGACACAGCGGGACACAGCGGGGGACACAGCGAGTACACATTGGGACACAGCGGGGACACAGCGGAACTCAGCTGGGGACACAGCAGTACACAGCGGGACACAGCGGGACACAGCGATGGACACAGAGGGGTACACAGCGGGACACAGCAGGGAAGACAGCGAGGACACAGCGGAACACAGCTTGGGACGCAGCCATGACACAGCGGGACACAGCAGGGACAAAGCAGTAGACACAGCGGGACACAGTGGGGGACACAGCAGGACACAGCGGGACACATCGGGGGACACAGCGGGACACAGCGGGGACACAGCGGGACTCAGCTGGGGACACAGCAGTACACAGCGGGACACAGTGGGGGACACAGCAGGGTACAGAGCTCGGTACACAACGGGACACAGCGGGAGACACAGCAAGGACACAGCGGGACACAGCGGGACACACCGGGACACTGCGGGAACATAGCGGGACACATCGGGGTACACAGCGGGACACAGCACGACACAGCTGGGGACACAGCGGGGACACAGCGGGACACCGCGGGGCACACAGAGAGGCACAGCGGGACACAGCGGGGGACACAGCGAGGACACATAGGGACACAGCGGGGACACAGGGGGACTCAGTTGGGGACACAACAGTACACAGCGGGACACAGCGGGACATAGCGGGGACACAGCAGGGACACAGTGGGGGACACAGCGGGACACAGCGGGGGACACAGAGGGTTACACAGCGGGACACAGCAGGGAAGACAGTGAGGACACAGCGGAACACAGCGTAGGACACAGCCAGGACACAGCGGGACACAGCGGGACACAGCGGGGACACCGCAGTAGACACAGCGGGACACAGTGGGGGATACAGTGGGACACAGCGTGGGACACAGGAAGGACCCAGCGGGACCCAGCGGGACCCAGCGTCGATACAGCGGGGACACAGTGGGACACAGCGGGTTACACAGTTGGGGACACAACGTGACACAGCGGGGGACAGAGCGAGGACACAGCGGGACACAGCGAGACACAGCGGGGACACTGCGGGAACATAGCGGGACACAGCGGGGTACACAGCTGGGGACACAACGGGACACAGCAGGAGACACAGCAAGGACAAAGCGGGACAGAGCGGGACACAGCGATGACACTGCGGGAACATAGCGGGACACAGCGGGGTACACAGCGGGACACAGCAGGACACAGCAGGGGACACAGCGGAGAAACAGCGCGACACAGCGGGGGACACAGCGAGGACACAGCGGGACACAGAGGCGACACAGAGGGGACTCAGCGGGGGACACAGCAGGGGACAAAGTGGGACACCACGGGACACAGTGTGACACAGCGGGACACAGCGGGGACACTGCGGGGACACAGCGGGACAAAGCGGGGGACACAGCAGGACACATCGGGATAAACAGCGTGTGACACAGCTGGACACAGCGGGACACAGCGGGGGACACAGGGAGGACACAGCGGGGGATTCAGCGAGGACACATTGGGACACAGCGGGGACACAGCGGGACTCAGCGGGGGACACAGCAGTACACAGCGGGACACAGCCGAACACAGCGGGGAGACAGCAGGGACACAGCCGGGGACACAGCGGGACACAGCGGGGGACCCAGCGAGGACACTGCGGGACACAGCGGGGGACACAGCGAGGACACAGCGGGGGACACAGCGGGATACAGTGGGGAACACAGCGAGGAAACAGCTGGACCCAGCGGGACACAACGTGGATATAGCGGGGACACAGCTTTACACAGCGTGGCACACAGCTGTGGACACAACGGGACACAGTGGGGGCACAGCAGGACACAGCGGGACACAGTGGGACACAGCGGGGACAAAGCGTGAGACAGAGAGGGGGACAGAGCGGGAGACAGCGGGGGACACAGCGAGGTCAGAGCGGGACACAGTGGTGACACAGCGGGGGACACAACCTGACACAGCGGGGGACACAGCAGGGGACACAGCGGGACACAGCGGGGACACTGCTGGAACATAGCGGGACACAGAGGGTTACACAGCGGGACACAGCTGGACACAGAT
>NW_012314804.1:0-2106 GCF_000151885.1 Dipodomys ordii | reverse complement strand
GAAAGAGAAGCAGAAGAAGGAGCAGGAGAAGGAAAAGCAGCAGGAGAAGCAGAAAGAGCAGCAGAAGGAGAAGCAGGAGATGCAGCAACAGGAGAAGCAGAAGCAGAAGAAACAGGAGAAGGACAAGGAGCAGAAGCAGAAGGAGAAGCAGAAACAGAAGGAGAAGCAGAAAGAGAAGGAGGGGAAGCAGAAGAAGCAGAAGCAGGAGAAGCAGAAGCATAAGAATCCGAAGAAGCAGAAGCAGAACCTGAAGCAGAAGGAGAAGCAGGAGAAGGAGAAGAAGCAGAATCTGGAGAAGCAGAATGAGAAGCAGAAGGAGAAGCAGATGCAGAAAGAGAATCAAAAGCAGAAGGAGAAGCAGAAGAAACAGAAGAAGTAGAAACAGTAGCTGTTGTAGCAGAAGCAGAAGGAAAAGCAGAAGAACAAGAAGGAGAAGGAGAAACAGAAGGAGAAGCAGAAGGAGAAGCAGAAAGAGAGGCTGGTAAAGCAGAAGAAGAAGAAGCACAAGGAGAATCAGAAGGAGAAGCAGAAGAAGGAGAAGGAGAAGCAGAAGTAGAAGAAGATGCAGAAGGAGAAGCAGGAGAAAAAGAAGAAGCAGAAGCAGAAGGAGAAGCAGGAAAAGCAGAAGAAGCAGAAGCAAAAGTAGAAGCGAAAGAAGGAGAAGGAGAAGCAGACGAGAAGCAGAAGCAGAAGAGAGCATAAGGACAAGCACAAGCAGAAGGAGATGCAGAAGGAGAAGCCGGAGAAGAAGAGGAAGCCGAAGCTGAAAGGAGAAGCCGAAGTAGGAGAAGGAGGATAAGAAGAAGCCGAAGGAGAAGCAGAAGAGGAATGAGAAGCAGAAAAAGAAACAGGAGAAGCACAATAAGCAGAAGCAGGAGAAGCCGAAAGAGTATAAGCAGAAAAAGCAGAAACAGAAGCAGAAGTAGAAGAAGAAGCAGAAGCAGAAGCAGCAGAAGAAGTAGAACCAGAAATTCAGGCAGGAGAAACAGAAGAAGCAGAAGCAGAAGGAGAAGCAAAAAGAGAAGGAGAAGTAGAAGAAGCAGCAGAAGGAGAAGAAGAAGAAGAAGCAGAAAAACAAGCAGGAGAAGCAGAAGCAGAAAGAGAATTAGAAGCAGAAGAAACAGAAGCAGAAGAAGAAGCAGTAGAAGCATAAGAAGCAGAAGAAGCAGAAGAAGAAGAAGAAGAAGAAGAAGAAGAAGAAGAAGAAGAAGAAGAAGAAGAAGAAGAAGAAGATGAAGAAGACGAAGGAGAAATAGAAGGAGGAGAAGAAGAAGAAGAAGAAGAAGAAGAAGAAGAAGAAGAAGAAGAAGAAGAAGAAGAAGAAGAAGAAGAAGAAGAAGAAGAAGAAGAAGAAGAAGAAGAAGAAGAAGAAGAAGAAGAAGAAGAAGAAGAAGAAGAAGAAGAAGAAGAAGAAGAAGGAGAAGCATAAGGAGAAGCATAAGGAGAAGCATAAGGAGAAGCATAAGGAGAAGCATACGGAGAAGCAGTAGAAGCAGAAGATGCAGAAGCAGGAGAAGCAGAATCAGAAGAAAAAAATAAGCAAAAGAAGCAGAATCAGTGGGAGAAGCAGAAGAAGGAGAAGGCGAAGGAGCAGCAGAAGGAGAAGCAGAAGCAGAAGAATCAGGAGAAGCAGAAGCAGAAGAAACAGAAGAAGGAGAAGAGCAGAAGCAGAAGCAGAAGTAGAAACAGAAGCAGAAGGAGAAGGAGAAAGAGTAGCAGGAGAAGCAGAAGAAGCTGAAGCAGGAGAAGCAGAAGGAGAAGAAGCAGAAAAAGCAGAAGCAGAACCTGAACCAGAAGGAGAAGCAGGAGAAGCAGAAGCAGGAGAAGCAGGAGAAGCAGAAGCAGAAGAAACAGAAGAAGGAGAAGAGCAGAAGCAGAAGGAGAAGCAGAAGGAGAAGCAGAATAAACAGAAGCTGAAGTAGAAGAAAGAGAAGAAGCAGAAGAGGAAGCAGCAGGAGAAGCAGAAGCAGAAGAAGGAGAAGGAGAAAGAGAAGGATTTGGAGTAGAAGAAACAGAAGGATAAGCAGAAGCAGAAAGAAAATGAGAAGGAGAAGCAGGAGAAGCAGAAGCAGGAGAAGCAGAAGCTAGAATGAAAAGCAGAAGAAT
>NW_012314803.1:0-2106 GCF_000151885.1 Dipodomys ordii | reverse complement strand
GAAGCAGAAGAAGAAGCAGTAGAAGCATAAGAAGCAGAAGCAGGAGAAGCAGAAGCAGAAGAACAAGAAGAAGCATAAGAAGCAGAAGCAGAAGCAGAGGGAGAAACAGAAGGAGGAGAAGGAGCAGCAGAAGGTGAAGCAGAAGGAGATGGAGAAGCAGAAAGAGAAGCAGAAACAGAAGGAGAAGAAGAAGGATTAGTTGGAGAATCAGAAGAAGCAGAAGCAGAAAGAGAAGCAGAACCAGAAGGAGAAGCAGAAGGAGGAGAAGGAGAAGGAGAAGCCGAAAGAGAAGCAAAAAGAGAAGCAGAACGAGAAGCAGGAGAAGCAGAAGCAGGAGAACAAGAAGCAGAAGAAACAGAAGAAGGAGAAGAAGCAGAAGCAGAAGGAGTAGCAGAAACAGAAGGAAAAGCAGAAAGGGAAGCAGGAGTAGAAGAAGAAACAGCAGCAGGAGAAGCAGAACCATAAGAATTCGAAGAAGCAGAAGCAGAACCTGAAGCAGAAGGAGAAGCAGAAGAAGCAGAATCTGGAGAAGAAGGAGAAACAGAAGGAGAAGCAGAAGCAGAAAGAGAAGCAAAAACAGTAGGAGAAGCACAAGGAGAAGCAGAAGAAACAGAAGAAGCAGATGCAGTAGCAGAAGAAGCAGAAGATGCAGAAGCAGAAGGAGAAGCAGAAGGAAAAGCAGAAGAACGAGAAGAAGGAGAAACAGAAGGAGAAGCAGAAAGAGAAGCAGAAGAAGGAGCAGGAGACGGAAAAGCAGCCGGAGAAGCAGAAAGAACAACAGAAGGACAAGGAGGAGATGCAGAAACAGGAGAAGCAGAAGTAGAAGAATCAGGAGAAGGACAAGAAGCAGAAGCAGAAGGAGAAGCAGAAACAGAAGGAGAAGCAGAAACAGAAGGAGGGGAAGCAGAAGAAACAGAAGCAGGAGAAGCAGAAGCATAAGAATCCGAAGAAGCAGAAGCAGAACCTGAAGCAGAAAGAGAAGCAGGGGAAGCAGAAGAAGCAGAATATGGAGAAGCAGAATGAGAAGCTGAAGGAGAAGCAGAAGCGGAAAGAGAATCAAAAGCAGAAGTAGAAGCAGAAGAAACAGAAGAAGCAGTAGCAGTTGCAGCAGAAGCAGAAGGAAAAGCAGAAGAACGAGAACAAGAAGGAGAAACAGAAGCAGAAGCAGAAGGAGAAGCAGAAGAAGCAGAAGTAGAAGCAGAAACAGAAGAATAAGCATAAGGACAAGCACAAGCCGAAGGAGATGCAGAAGGAGAAGCAGGAGAAGCAGGAGAAGCAGAAGCAGAAGAAGTAGAAGTAGGAGAAAGAGAAGGAAGAGCAGCAGAAGCAATAGGAGAAGCAGAAGCAGAAGGAGAAGCAGAATGAGTAGCAGAAAGAGAAGCAGTAGAACCAGAAGAAGCAGGAAAAGCAGAAGCAGAAGAAAGAGAAGAAGAAGAAGAAGAAGAAGAAGAAGAAGAAGAAGAAGAAGAAGAAGAAGAAGAAGAAGAAGAAGAAGAAGAAGAAGAAGAAGAAGAAGGAGAAGCATAAGGAGAAGCATAAGGAGAAGCAGTAGAAGCAGAAGAAGCAGAATCAGGAGAGTCAGAAGCAGAAGATACAGAAGAAGCAGACTGAGAAGCAGAAAGCGTAGCAGAAGAAAGAGAAATCGTAGGAGAAAGAGAAGAAGAAGGAGAATCAGAAGAAGCAGAACCAGGAGAAACAGAAGCAGAAGAAATAGAAGAAGCAGAACAGAAGGAGAATCAGAAGAAGGAGAAGGAGAAGGAAAAGCAGAAATAGAAGAAGAAGTAGAAGAAGAAGAAGAAGAAGAAGAAGAAGAAGAAGAAGAAGAAGAAGAAGAAGAAGAAGAAGAAGAGTAAGAATCAGAAGAAGGAGAAGCAGAATGAGAAGCAGAAGAAGGAGAAGCAGAATGAGAAGCAGAATGAGAAGCAGGAAAATCAGAAGAAGCAGAGCAGAAGAAGCATAAGGAGAAGCAGAAGTAGGAGAAGCGAAAGAATGGAGAAGCAGAAGCAGATGAGATACGGAAGGAGATGCAGATGATGATGGTGATGCAGAGCAGATGAGAGCAGAGATGAGAGTAGAGGAGAAGAGAGGAGTAGGAGTAGGAGAAGC
>NW_012314802.1:0-2106 GCF_000151885.1 Dipodomys ordii | reverse complement strand
TCAGGGGTACACAGCGGGGCACAGCGGGGACACAGCGGGGACAAAGCGGGACTTTTTGCGGATCACAGCAGGGACACAGCGGGACACAGCGGGGGACACAGCGGGACACAGCAGGGGACACAGTGAGGACACAGCGGGACACAGTGGGGGACACAGCGAGGACACAGCGGGACACAGCGGGACACAGCAGAACACAGAAGGGACAAAGCAGTAGACACAGCGGGACATAGCGGGGGAAACATGGGGACACAGCAGGGGACACAGAAAGGACACAGCAGGACACAGCGGGACACAGCGTCGATACAATGGGGACACAACGGGACACAGCGGGGTACACAGCTGGGGACACAACGGGACACAGCAGGGGACACAGCGAGGACACAGCGGAACACAGCGTGGGACACAGCGAGGACACAGCAGGACACAGCGGGACACAGCGGGGACAAAGCAGGGACCCAGCGGGACACAGCGTCGATACAGCGGGTCACAGCGGGTCACAGCAGGGACCCAGCGGGACACAGCGTCGATACAGCGGGGACACAGCGGGAACACAAAGGGACACAGTTGTGGACACCGCGGGACACAGCGCGACACAGTGGGACACAGCGGGGACAAAGCGTGAGACACAGCGGGGGACAGAGTGCGAGACAGCGGGGACACAGCGAGGACACAGTGGGACACAGAGGGGACACAGCGGGGACTCAGCGGGGGACACAGCGGGGGACAAAGCGGGACACCAAGGGACACAGCGGGACACAGCGGGGGACACAAGAGGGACACAGCGGGGACACAGCGGGTCACAGCAGGGACACAGCGAGGACACAGCAGGACACAGCGGGACACAGCAGGGGACACAGCGGAACACAGCAGTACACAGCGGGACACAGCGAGACAGAGCGGGGACACAGCGGGGGACAGAGCGGGACTCAGCGGGGACACAGTCGGACACAGCGTGGGACACAGCGGGACACAACGGGGGACACAGTGAGGACACAGCGGGACAGAGCGGGGGATACAGCGAGGACACAGCGGAACACAGCGGGACATAGCTGGACACTGCGGGGACACAGTGGGGGACACAGCAGGACACAGAGGGACACAGTGTGGACATAGTGGGGGACACAGCGGGGGACACAGCGGGGGACATAGCGGGACACAGGGGGGACACAGTGAAGACACAGCGGGACAGAGCGTGTGATACAGCGAGGACACAGCGGGACACAGCGGGACACACCGGGGACACAGCAGGCGACTCAGCAGGACACAGTGGGGGACACAACGGGACACAGCATGGGACACAGCGGGGGACACAGCGGGACACAGCAGGGAACACAGCGGGACACAGTGGGGGATAGCGAGGGGCACACAGCGGGACACAGAGGGGATCACAGCGAGGACACAACGGGACACAGAGGGGGACACAGAGGGACACAGCGGGTTAGACAGGGGGGACACAGCGGGGACACAGCGGGACTCAGCGGGGGACACAGCGGGACACAGTGTGGGACACAGGGAAAACTCAGCGGGACACAGCGGGGACACAGCTGGGACACAGAGGTGGACAAGCGGAAACAATGGGACACAGCGGGGGACACAACAGTACACAGCGAGGGACACCGCGTGGGGACACAGCGGGACACAATGTGGGAACAGCGAGGACACAGCGGGACCCAGCGGGACCCAGCGTCGATACAGCGGGGACACAGAGGGACACAGCGGGGTACACAGCTGGGTACACAACGGGAAACAACGGGGGACACAGCGAGGACACAGCAGAACACAGCGTGGGAAAAAGCAAGGACACAGCGGGACACAGCGAGACACAGTGGGACACAGTGGGGACACAGCAGTAGACACAGCGGGACACAGCGAGGACACAGCGGGGACACAGCGGGGACACAGCGGCACCCAGCAGGACACAGCGGGGCACACAGCGGGACACAGCGGGACACAGCTTGGGACACAGCGGGAACACAGCAGGACACAGCCGGGGACACAGCGAGGACACAGCGGGACACAGCGGGACACAGCGTGGGACAAAGCGGGAGATAGCAGGGGACACAGCGAGGACTCAACTGGACTCAGTGGCGACACTTAGAGGACTCA
>NW_012314801.1:0-2106 GCF_000151885.1 Dipodomys ordii | reverse complement strand
AGAAAAGCAGAAGCGGGAGAAGCAAAAGAAGAAGAAGAAGAAGAAGAAGAAGAAGAAGAAGAAGAAGAAGAAGAAGAAGAAGAAGAAGAAGAAGAAGAAGAAGAAGAAGAAGAAGAAGAAGAAGAAGAAGAAGAAGAAGAAGAAGAAGAAGAAGAAGAAGGAGCAAGAGAAGAAGAAGGAGCAGGAGAAGAAGAAGGAGCAGGAGAAGGAAAAGCAGCAGGAGAAGCAGAAAGAGCAGCAGAAGGAGAAGCAGGAGATGCAGAAACAGGAGAAGCAGAAGCAGAAGAAACAGGAGAAGGACAAGAAGCAGAAGCAGAAGGAGAAACAGAAACAGAAGGAGAAGCAGAAATAAAAGGAGGGGAAGCAGAAGAAGCAGCAGCAGGAGAAGCAGAAGCATAAGAATCCGAAGAAGCAGAAGCAGAACCTGAAGCAGAAGGAGAAGCAGGAGAAGCAGAAGAAGCAGAATCTGGAGAAACAGAATGAGAAGCAGAAGGAGAAGCAGAAGCAGAAAGAGAATCATAAGCAGAAGGAGAAGCAGAAGAAACAGAAGAAGTAGAAGCAGTAGTCGTTGTAGCAGAAGCAGAAGCAGAAGGAAAAGCAGAAGAACCAGAAGGAGATTAGGAGAAACAGAAGGAGAAGCAGAAGGAGAAGCAGAAAGAGAAGCAGGTAAAGCAGAAGAAGAAGAAGCAGAAGGAGAATCAGAAGGAGAAGCAGAAGAAGGAGAAGGAGAAGCAGAAGCAGAAGAAGATGGAGAAGGAGAAGCAGAAGAAGCAGAAGCAGAAGGAGAAGCAGGAAAAGCAGAAGAAGCAGAAGCAAAAGGAGAAGCAAAAGAAGGAGAAGGAGAAGCAGAGGCAGAAGAAGCATGAGGACAAGCACAAGCAGAAGGAGATGCAGAAGGAGAAGCAGAAGAAGCAGAAGGTGAAGGAGAAGCAGAAGTAGGAGAAGGAGAAGGAGGAGAAGCAGAAGCAGAAGCGGATTGAGAAGCAGAAAGAGAAGCAGGAGAAGCACAAGAAGCAGAAGCAGGAGAAGCCGAAAGAGAAGAAAAAGAAGAAGCAGAATCAGAATCAGAAGTAGAAGCAGAAGCAGAAGGAGAAGCAGCCGAAGAAGTAGAATCAGAAATTCAGGCAGGAGAAACAGAAGAAGCAGAAGCAGAAGAAGAAGGCGTAGCCAAAAGAGAAGTAGAAGGAGAAGTAGAAGAAGCAGCAGAAGGAGAAGCAGCAGAAGAAGCAGAAAAAACAAGCAAGAGAAGCACAAGCACAAAGAGAAGTAGAAGCAGAAGAAGCAGAAGCAGAAGAAGAAGCAGTAGAAGCATAAGAAGCAGAAGCAAGAGAAGCAGAAGCAGAAGATAAAAAAGAAGCATAAGAAGCAGAAGCAGAGGGAGAAACAGAAGAAGGAGAAAGAGCAGCAGAAGGTGAAGCAGAAGGAGATGCAGAAGCAGAAAGCGAAGCAGAAACAGAAGGAGAAGAAGAAGGAGAAGTTGGAGAATCAGAAGAAGCAGAAGTAGAAAGTGAAGGAGAAGAAGGAGAAGGAGAAGCAGAAGGAGAAGGACAAGCAGGAGAAGCATAAGAAGCAGGAGCGGGAGAAGTAGAAGAAGAAGAAACAGAAGAAAGAGAAGGAGCAGAAGGAGAAGCAGAAGGAGAAGCAGAAGCAGAAGGAGAAGCAGAAAGAGAAGCACAAGAAGCAGTAGCAGGAGAAGCAGAAGCAGAAGAAAAAGAATAAGCATAAGAAGCAGAATCAGAGGTAGAACCAGAAGAAGGAGAAGCAGAAGCACAAGAAGCAGCAGAAGGAAAAGCAGAAGCAGAAGAAGATGCAGAAGGAGAAGCAGGAGAAGCAGAAGAAGGAGAAGGAGAAGGCGAAAGAGAAGGATTAGGATTAGGAGAAGCAAAAGGATAAGCATAAGCAGAAAGAGACGCAGAAGGAGAACCAGCACGAGAAGTAGGAGAAGCAGAAGAAGCAGAAGCAGGAGAAACAGAAGAAACAGAAGACGCAGAAGCAGAATGAGAAACAGAAAGAGAAATTGAAGCAGATGCAGAAGGAGAAGCAGAAGCAGAAGAATGGAGAAGGAGAAGCAGAAAGAGAAGCAGACAGAGAATCAGCACGAGAAGT